>NC_090647.1:287533377-287708377 GCF_040937935.1 Hyperolius riggenbachi
GATTGGCTGCCATGTGTCTGCTGACTGTGAGGTAAAGGGTCAAAGTGTGGCTCCATGATGATGTATAGGGGGCTGGACGAACACGCCATATGTTCGCAGTTTACCGAGAACACAAACAGCGGAAATTCGCTGGGAACTGTCCACTGGTGAACTGTTTGGGCCATCTCTAATGGTGAACACCAAGGATGCTACACAGCAGCACCCCCCCCAGTAAGAGTCGCCCATGGCACATGCCATACTTGCACCCCTGTAGATACGCCACTGCTGTACATACACATGTTTATCTCATCATGTCGCATGTTGCCTCGGGTATACTTAAAGTAGGGAAAACTGACTATTGGTGAGTTGTTAGTATTGCAATGTAGTCAATAGGGATACTTGAGAGATAAATCAATGTTTTTTGTTTTGTTTTGTTCTTTAAGGTTGATCTTAGATCTATTAAAAGGTTAAGATTAGTGTTATTCAGCACATTATATTTTCAGATTTGCTTTTTAGTGTCTATATTAACTGGTTAGAAATTCCCTGGACCAATAAGTGAAGTTCCACCATGGTTCAACACTAATAGCTTGTGAAGGGGTCAGAATTCAGTGATGGTAGAAAATGGTGTTCTATAGTATAATTTATGGAAACAGCATTTTATACATTAAAATTATTTCCATTATTATTATGCTAAACGGGCCTGCTTTATATGCACGTGTTTAAATGATTTACACAATTAGTCACTTTATTTACATAAGTACTTGGCCAAAGGCCTGAATGAATCATGCTGGGATATGACCTTTTCATGTGCAAAGCAACGGCCTTCACTAATATAGGAAAATGTAAGTATTTTGTTAGCATCCTACATATCGTATGCTTTTGTCGTATTTTTCTACGTTTAAAGGAGAACAGAGCTCCAGCATCAAAGGCTCACAGTTTACATCATGAGGGAAAAAGCAGAATTAGTAGGCCAAGCATTTTTATATGCTGTCAACTTCTCTTTTTTATTGACGTGCTTGTTGATGCCGTCTGAGTTCTCTCGATAGTGTCCCTCCAGCACTGTAGAACCTGATGGCTGTAGACGGCACTGGAAGTAGACAGGTTATTGTACACTTTGCATGAATAAAATGTCTCTTTACCATTCCTCTCACACCACATAATCCTCTTTCTCATGAAGCACCATGCTTTCCTGTTCAATTCACTCTTCTGGGCTATAAAGCAGGCCGTATTCCAGCAGGGGCTGAGGCTGTTCGCTTTTGTTTTGTGTTTTATTTATAATACCGCATGTAATTTTCCTAGAAGTCCCCAAGATGGGAAAAGATGATGCTCAAGTAGAAAGGGATCAAAGAAAAGGCAGATTCACACTAGAGCAGACAGCTGTTACTCCAGGCTGACAGAGGAAGGAGAAGGGAGTATAAGGGATCAAGACCGGAGGAGGAGATGCCTGGAAAGGGCATTTGTAATGAAAGATTCGCCCAGGTGATAAATTAGCTGTAGTGGTCGCAAAGTATTCATTTTCTCACCTGAGCTTGTGACAGCGACGTGTGTGGAATTGATTCTCCGTGCTTCAAAGGACAAATAACGAAATGCCTGCTCTTTATTCTCACCCGAATTTTTTGCAGGAGGCCCTGGTAAAACGTTCACATAAACAAGTGCCAGGAACATTTGGGCTCCGCGCCTGAACTCGCAGGAAAGATTTATGAGTTTTTTGGCACTTTGCTTTGCAAGCAGTAACAACTTCGCCTCTACCAGCTTCAAGAAGCACTTTTTGTTTTTGGTTCTTTTTTGTTTTGGGGGGGGGGGGGGGGGTAACAAAATAAATTTAACAATCAACATGAAGTGCTCGTAGTGTCGCTATTGTTATCACTAAGAGGCAGGCGTGAGCAAGGTGTTCCTTGAAATTCAGATTCCTAAGCTGCAGTTCTGAAGAGGATTATGGCAAGCAATGTGTCACTTACACAAATGAATTCCTGAATCTTTAGTATTAAGGGATAGGCTGGCAATCATCTGTGCGATTTTCTTCCTAACCGGTGTTGACAGGCCAGGATCACTCCTTCTCAGTCTGGCCCTTTACAGCAGGTTTTAGTAGGTCGATTTCCACCCACTGACTAGGCAATCCACTCAGTGGACTGATAATGAGGTTGTTGGATCCCTCATCCATGTTGCCCTAGAAGTAGAAGCCATTTCTCACCTACAAAACCAGCTCCACCTGCCTGCCTGCACCTCAAACACCACCACCTCCTCTCTCCACCAGGAACATAACATTTTACGAAAACCTCAATTCAGGCAGTCTTAATATACACTTAATAGAACATTTTGTATGAATAGCTGCAGAAAGTATATTCCATTTTCATTTTGCAAAACGGCAACTTTTTTTCTTCTGAGAAAAACGTTTTCATGCATAATTGATCTAAAATAATGTAATAAGTGCATATAAAAATGTTCCTGAATGTGGGTGTTTAAAAATGCAGGTCACATTTTGGACTGGGCTAACTTATAATAAAAAAAATTGTCACATTCAAACAGTAAATAGCTTTACGTGGACCAATTGATAGTAGCACAAGTTATTGTTAAAGGAAAACGGAAAAAAACTTGAAAAATAACAAAACTTATTGGATGACATTTTCTCTCGAAAATCGCATTTAACATTATTTTCCTTGAAATGAATGCAAAACAAATATTGACACTCATCACTAATGATGAAACTAGGATGATATCTTAATTATTTTATATTCTGCCATGAGTTGTTTTGAGTCCTCTTTAACCCCCTTGGCATTATGATTCTTTTTGCATTTTAGGGTCTAAAAGCGGTGCAATTTTTTTGCACCCTTTCAGACCCTAAAACCTGGAAAAAATCATGCTGCCAGGGAGATCTGCAGCAGTTTTAAAATCACTCACCTCCTTAGCTTCAGCACTGCAGTTATGCCTCCATCCTCCGGATGGCGCTGCAACTCTAAAGTGAAATTGCTGGCTGTCGTCATGACGGCAGCCGGCGATCTCACCAGGAGGAAGCAGAGCCCCGGAGGAGAGGAAGAAGAATGGCGGCCGACGTCGGGATCCCTTGGGAGGTATGTAGAAATGCTTGCTGCGCGCTATACTCTGCACACAGCCGAGCAGAGGTCGGGATTACCGTTTTTAGCTGTAGTTTTCCACCCCGACCCTAGCTCGGGATTACCGCAAAGGAGGTTAAAGAGGAACTGTAACCAAGGATTGAACTTCATCACAAACAGTAGCCGATACCCCCTTTCCCGCAAGAAATCTTTACCTTTTCTCTAATAGATCATCAGGGGGTCTGTATGGTTGATATTGTGGTGAAACCCCTCCCACAGTGTGATGTCATGACCTCGGTCCTGACAGCTGTATGGTCACTGGCTCAACTCTATGGGCCATATGCAATTCACTTTTTCGCCTGAGTTTTCTCCTAGGCGATATTTGCAAACTTGTTAATAAAATGCCTTTTAAGCCACAGAAAGTAAGTAAATACTCAAAATAATTTTGATATCAATTTGTCACCTACTTTTTAGTACTTTTTTGGTTGAAAAGTGCTGGAAAGTTATTTTAAATCATTGATGAAAAATTATCTCATAGGAGAAAACTCAGGTGAAAAGTGAATTGCATATGGCCCTATGATGGTCTAATGTATGGACACGGGCCTGTATGCAATTCACTTTTTCTCCTGAGTTTTCTCCTAGGTGAAATTTTCAAACTTGTCAATAAAATGCCTGTTAAACAACCAGCAAGCACCAGCATGCAAACAAATACGCAAAATAATTTTTATAGCACTTTTTCACCAACTTTTGGGTACTTTTTCAATTGCAAAGTGCTAAAAAGTTATTATAAAATGAAGATAACAAATTACCTCCTAGGAGAAAACTCAGGAAAAAAAGTGAATTGCATAGGGGCCAGGAGTCCTTATTCAATTTACATTTTCTCTTAAAGAGAACCCGAGGTGGGTTTGAAGAATATTATCTGCATACAGAGGCTTGATCTGCCTATACAGCCCAGCCTCTGTTGCTATCCCAAACCCCACTAAGGTCCCCCTGCACTCTGCAATCCCTCATAAATCACAGCCATGCTGTGAGGCTGTGTTTACATCTGTAGTGTCAGTCTCAGCTGCTCCCCCGCCTCCTGCATAGCTCCGGTCCCTGCCCCCGTCCCTTCCCTCCAATCAGCAGGGAGGAAAGGGATGCAGGCGGGGACAGGAGTTCTGCAGGAGGCGGGGAGAGAAGCAGACTGACACTATAGAGATAAACACAGCCAGCTCTGACAAGCTGTTTGTCAGCAGTGTGGCTGTGATTTATGAGGGATTGCAGAGTGCAGGGGGACCTTAGGGGGGTTTGGGATAGCAACAGAGGCTGGGCTGTATAGGCAGATCCAGCCTCTGTATGCAGATAACATTCTTTAAACACACCTCGGGTTCTCTTTAATGTTTTCCCCTGTGGCCCATATGTAATTTTTTTTTTCACCCGCGTTATCTCCTAGGAGATAATTTTCATCTTCTCTTTAAACCAAATTTTCAGCACTTTGCAGTTGTAATAGTACCACAAAGTAGATGGAAAAGTGATGTTAAAATTATTCTGAGCACTTTCTTGCTTAAGGGCTGTTTATTGATGAGGTGTGAAAATATTACCTATGAGAAAACTTAGGAGAAAAAGTTAAATGAATAAGAGCCAGAGTGTTATGGAGCTAATGATTATGGTTTAATTCTTCTAACTCTGAGTCTATATGGTGGCAGATAAGATCACACAGGGAACTTATTCAAAATGTGTATTTTCTTGAGTTGTGTACCTCTTGTATTTATAAGTCTGCAAATCAACGTTCCACTTTTGATACATTTTGAACATCCTCACTTGATAACTTCCTTTGAAACGGTCCTCAGAGCTGGGATTTATGCATCAGGCAGTGGAGACATTGCACCATTTTGGGTAATGATATTGGATACATGTGAATTACATGTTGTAAAGGCTGTTAAGTCCTATGTGGCAGCTATGTGGCAAGCTTTCTATCGAACCTCTGAACTACCACTATTTATGCACTACTAGAATTGATGAATTATTTTTCAACTGTTGCACATTCTAAGTGATCTATTCAAACCTGATACACAATTTGTCTCCATTAAAAACTGCATCTAGCTGGAGGCAGGTTGCAGGTAGGGTTTCGTTTGCACCATGGTCATTTGTTACATCATGATCTGTGCTGTGCAAGAGGTGCCTTGATTTCTCAGAATTTCTCTCAACTTTGGTTCCAAATACAAGAGCATGCAAACTTTTACCACTGGGCAGTAACTACAGACTTATGTACCAGCTGACATGCCTTGTGTGTCAGGAAGTGATAGATGGAGAGGTAAAATCAAGCCAATTTTTGTAATAACATTTAAAAGTTGAAATAGTTATGCTCACAGAGTCTGTACATATCCCAAGAAGAGTACTTAAAGCTGGCATGGTGGTGAAATGAAAGAAAGTGTAAAAAAGTAGTTTCTAAATAATTGTTAGAGGATAGAGATTGGCACTAGGTCTGGCAGACAGTCGAGGGTAAATGGTGCAGCGGCTGTACCTCCAGACGTGAAGATGCAATTGTGGGACAGAAGGCAAGAGATTCCGGGCAGCAGCCACAGTCCAATATATAGTCACCTTTATTGAATCATCAACATGACAGATAAAAGTTGCATATTGTGTACCCTGACAAGCTGTTTCGCAGGTCACCCTGCTTCTTCAGAGTATATTGTTTTTGCCTCTGAAGAAGTGGAGTAACCTGCGAAACAGCCTGTCAGGCTACACATTATGCAACTTTTATCTGTCATGTTGAGGATGAAATAAAGGTGACTATCTATAGGACTTTGGCTGGTGCATTTTAAATCCAAAGTCTAGAAAACTTTTTTCTCCCTTATTTTTAATTGTTATAATTCAAATCCATGTCAATGTGTTAGTCTTCTTCACATTCCCATAAAAAAATTATCCTTCTTGTTTTTGTTAAACACCAAAAACCTCTTATTGTTTTTGTTATACATAGTGGTCAAAGTATGTGATGTAAGGGGTAAGACTGACAGAGAATCTCGGGTTAGCTTTCTATCTCTTTACCAATTTCTATCTGCTTCTTTTGGGGACATTTTCCTCCACTGACTGCTTTATTCCCTTCCTTCATCACTTATATTCCAAAAACTAGTTTCTGACTGGCATGGAAATCAGAATAAAGCGTCAGACTCTACTAGGAGAGCTCAGAACACATGGATGTTTGGTTGCTCGGAGCAGTGACTAGCAATCTAAACATTCATATGGGTTTTTGCATTTTTAGCAGAAGTAGCAAAGGACAGCCAATCAGGAAAGTGACTGGCGCACGGAACAAGGACTGCACTAGGTAGAGGACTGAAGAAGTTGCAGTTATAGCTAGTTACAGAAGAACTATTGAAAATGTGTGGAGGAACATAGTTAAATGCAATTTGAAAATGTCTTCTATCATTGCATCTA
The DNA here is from genome assembly GCF_040937935.1 of Hyperolius riggenbachi. NCBI lineage: Eukaryota > Metazoa > Chordata > Amphibia > Anura > Hyperoliidae > Hyperolius > Hyperolius riggenbachi. The sequence continues at coordinate 287,539,821 of NC_090647.1, forward strand.
GATGATGCCTCATGCCTCATACTTCTTTCCATTTTTAGTAAAAAAAAAAAAAAAAGTGAAAGATCATACAGGGTTCATCCAACAAACTGGAAAATCATTGTGTTTGACAACAACTGCTTTAGGCAATTCTATGTGTTCTTTTTCCATGCCAGGGGGGAGCCGTACATGGTCCACACATGTCATCACTGTGGCACTGGGGTGGAAACGACTGTGCACAACACTCTGTGGAGCTGAGGCAACAAATGTTTAATGTAAAATACTGTTTATACAACAATCCTTTGCCAGACAAACAGATGTTGTCCATTGGTGACTATCACCAACCAGTGGCCTAGATATCCAGTGTGTTGCTTATAGCCATTGGCTGTACCTCAGTTAAACTGACAACTGCATACATGTGTATGTGCGTAGGCACTCCTATGTGCATATATATATATATATATATATATATATATATATATATATATATATATATATATATATATATATATATATATATATATATATATATAGTATATAATATATATATATATATATATATATATAAAGTCCACAGTTCAGGACAAAGCTCTATTATTGGTGTTCCTACAGGGGTTACAATTTTCTATGGACCTTCACAAACCGAATCATTAAAAATAGAAAAGTAACCTTCTATAAAGTGAAAGCTCTGCATAAGGTACTATGATCTGTTGCACCCTTGGGTCAGATTGCCTTTCAAGCTAGTAATTAATAAGAATGATTATGTGTATTCCTAAGATGAGCGCCACCCAAATTACTGCTCAGCGTCTTCTTATGGACTACGCTTTTTATTTTCCTAATTAATATATATGTGCACTAAGAGGTTTAATTACAAAACGCGCACAACTGACATTATTATTGATGTACTCCCCATTTACGGCGATTCCCTTTACTTAAGTAAAACTTAAGTAACTGTGCTTCCAACAACAAAAAAGAGCTGCGCACAATATAACCAGTTTAGTATTTGGGAATCCTGCATTATAAGCTGTTTAGTCTGTAGCTGTTTAATAGGATCTTGTTGGTAGATGGCGAGTGGAGACAGACGGAATCTTATCCACGTTTCTGAAGAGTTTTGGGAACTCTGATGGTTTGGGCTTTGTAATTAAATTCCAAGTTCTACTCACCTGCCATAGCTGTTATGGAGCTGTCTTAAGGTGCATGCACACATCCAATTTTGATTGGCCATATATTGGACAATTTTATCACCTCCATGTAGTATGAGGCCCCATAGATTTTGAATACTAGGAACAGATAGTGTAAGTAAGCTCTCATACTCATGGAGTTAGTAAAATTGTCCAATCATTGGCCAACCAGAATTGGATGTGTGTATGCACTTTTTCTTTCTCAGTTGTATTGTGCTCATTTCTCTATAAAGGTAAACTCTAGCTTCAAGGGCAACATATTTCCCGATTGGATAGTATAAATCCAAAAAGGACCGGCACCACAGCAGATTATTATAGCTCTAATACTTTAACCACTTGAGGACCTAGGGCTTTCTACCCCTTAAAGAGGAACTCCAGTGAAAATAATGTAATAAAAAAAGTGCTTCATTTTTACAATAATTATGTATACATGATTTAGTCAGTGTTTGCTCATTGTAAAATCTTTCCTCTCCCAGATTCACATTCTGACATGTATTACATGGTGACATTGTTACTGTGGGCAAATTATGTAGCTGTTTCTAGCTAGTCTGGCTTTAACAGATAGCTGTAAGCAGCTATTTCCTGTCTGAACATTGTTACATTGTGGCAGTTTGCCCAGAGTACCGTACGGTACCAGAGCCTCTTGTGGGAGGGGTTTCAGCACAAAATCAGTCATACAGCGCCCCCTGATGGTCTGTTTGTGAAAATCATTATTTTTCTCATGTAAAAGTGGGTATCAGCTACTGATTGGGATAAAGTTCAATTCTTGGTCGGAGTTTCTCTTTAAGGACCGGCCACTTTTTTTCCATTCAGACCACTGCAGCTTTCACGGTTTATTGCTCGCTCATACAACCTACCACCTAAATGAATTTTGGCTCCTTTTCTTGTCACTAATAAAGCTTTCTTTTGGTGCTATTTGATTGCTCCTGCGATTTTTACTTTTTATTATATTCATCAAAAAAGACATGAATTTTGGCAAAAAAATGATTTTTTTAACTTTCTGTGCTGACATTTTTCAAATAAAGTAAAATTTCTGTATACATGCAGCGCGAAAAATGTGGACAAACATGTTTTTGATAAAAAAAACCCCATTCAGTGTATATTTATTGGTTTGGGTAAAAGTTATAGCGTTTACAAACTATGGTGCAAAAAGTGAATTTTCCCATTTTCAAGCATCTCTGACTTTTCTGACCCCCTGTCATGTTTCATGAGGGGCTAGAATTCCAGGATAGTATAAATACTCCCCAAATGACCCCATTTTGGAAAGAAGACATCCCAAAGTATTCACTGAGAGGCATAGTGAGTTCATAGAAGATATTATTTTTTGTCACAAGTACGCAGAAAATGACACTTTGTGAGGGGAAAAAAAAAAAAAAAAGTTTCCATTTCTTCTAACTTGCGACAAAAAAATGAAATCTGCCACGGACTCACCATGCCCCTCTCTGAATACCTTGAAGGGTCTACTTTCCAAAATTGGGTCATTTGTGGGGTGTGTTTACTGTCCTGACATTTTGGGGGGTGCTAAATTGTAAGCACCCCTGTAAAGCCTAAAGGTGCTCATTGGACTTTGGACCCCTTAGCGCAGTTAGGCTGCAAAAAAGTGCCACACATGTGGTATTGCCGTACTCAGGAGAAGTAGTATAATGTGTTTTGGGGTGTATTTTTACACATACCCATGCTGGGTGGGAGAAATATCTCTGTAAATGACAATTTGTTAATTTTTTTTACACACAATTGTCCATTTACAGAGATCTTTCTCCCACTCAGCATGGGTATGTGTAAAAATACACCACAAAACACATTATACTACTTCTCCTGAGTACGGCGATACCATATGTGTGGCACTTTTTTGCACCCTAACTGCGCTAAAGGGCCCAAAGTCCAATGAGTACCTTTAGGATTTCACAGGTCATTTTGAGAAATTTCGTTTCAAGACTACTCCTCACGGTTTAGGGCCCCTAAAATGCCAGGGCAGTATAGGAACCCCACAAATGACCCCATTTTAGAAAGAAGACACCCCAAGGTATTCCGTTAGGAGTATGGTGAGTTCATAGAAGATTTTATTTTTTGTCAAAAGTTAGCGGAAAATGACACTTTGTGAAAAAAAACAATTAAAATCAATTTCCGCTAACTTGTGACAAAAAATAAAATCTTCTATGAACTCGCCATACTACTAACGGAATACCTTGGGGTGTCTTCTTTCTAAAATGGGGTCATTTGTGGGGTTCCTATACTGCCCTGGCATTTAAGGGGCCCTAAACCGTGAGGAGTAGTCTTGAAACGAAATTTCTCAAAATGACCTGTGAAATCCTAAAGGTACTCATTGGACTTTGGGCCCTTTAGCGCAGTTAGGGTGCAAAAAAGTGCCACACATGTGGTATCGCTGTACTCAGGAGAAGTAGTACAATGTGTTTTGGGGTGTATTTTTACACATACCCATGCTGGGTGGGAGAAATAACTCTGTAAATGGACAATTGTGTGTAAAAAAATCAAAAGATTGTCATTTACAGAGGTATTTCTCCCACCCAGCATGGGTATGTGTAAAAATACACCCCAAAACACATTATACTACTTCTCCCGAGTACGGCAATACCACATGTGTGGCACTTTTTTGCACCCTAACTGCGCTAAAGGGCCCAAAGTCCAATGAGTACCTTTAGGATTTCACAGGTCATTTTTGTTTCAAGACTACTCCTCACGGTTTAGGGCCCCTAAAATGCCAGGGCAGTATAGGAACCCCACAAATGACCCCATTTTACAAAGAAGACACCCCAAGGTATTCCGTTAGGAGTATGGTGAGTTCATAGAAGATTTTATTTTTTGCCACAAGTTAGCGGAAATTGATTTGAATTGTTTTTCTTCACAAAGTGTCATATTCCGCTAACGTGTGACAAAAAATAAAATCTTCTATGAACTCACCATACTCCTAACGGAATACCTTTGGGTGTCTCCTTTCTAGAATGGGGTCATTTGTGGGGTTCCTATACTGCCCTGGCATTTTAGGGGCCCTAGACCGCGAGGAGTAGTCTTGAAACTAAATGTCGCAAAATGACCTGTGAAATCCTAAAGGTACTCATTGGACTTTGGGCCCCTTAGCGCACTTAGGGTGTAAAAAAGTGCCACACATGTGGTACCGCCGTACTCAGGAGAAGTAGTATAATGTGTTTTGTGGTGTATTTTTACACATACCCATGCTGGGTGGTAGAAATATCTCTGTACATGACAATTGTTTGATTTTTTTACACACAATTGTCCATTTACAGAGAAATTTCTCCCACCCAGCATGGGTATGTGTAAAAATACACCCCAAAACACATTATACTACTTCTCCTGAGTACGGCGATACCACATGTGTGACACTTTTTTTGCAGCCTAGGTGCGCTAAGGGGCCCAACGTCCTATTCACAGGTCATTTTGAGGCATTTGTTTTCTAGACTACTCCTCACGGTTTAGGGCCCCTAAAATGCCAGGGCAGTATAGGAACCCCACAAGTGACCCCATTTTAGAAAGAAGACACCCCAAGGTATTCCATTAGGTGTATGGCGAGGTCATCGAAGATTTTATTTTTAGTCACAAGTTAGTGAAAAATGACACTTTGTGAAAAAACCCAATAAAAATCAATTTCCGCTAACTTTTGACAAAAAATAAAATCTTCTATGAACTCGTCATACACCTAACAGAATACCTTGGGGTGTCTTTTTTCTAAAATGGGGTCACTTGTGGGGTTCCTATACCGCCCTGGCATTTTACGGGCCCAAAACCGTGAGTAGTCTGGAAACCAAATGTCTCAAAATGACTGTTCAGGGGTATAAGCATCTGCAAATTTTGATGACAGGTGGTCTATGAGGGGCCGAATTTTGTGGAACCGGTCATAAGCAGGGTGGCCTTTTAGATGACAGGTTGTATTGGGCCTGATCTGATGGATAGGAGTGCTAGGGGGGGTGACAGGAGGTGATTGATGGGTGTCTCAGGGGGTGGTTAGAGGGGAAAATAGATGCAATCAATGCATTGGGGAGGTAAACGGAAGGGGGTCTGAGGGGGATCTGAGGGTTTGGCCGAGTGATCAGGAGCCCACACGGGGCAAATTAGGGCCTGATCTGATGGGTAGGTGTGCTAGGGGGTGACAGGTAGTGACAGGAGGTGATTGATGGGTGTCTCAAGGTGTGATTAGTGGGGGGAATAGATGCAAGTAATGCAATGGCGAGGTGATCAGGGCTGGGGTCTGAGGGTGTGGGCGGGTGATTGGGTGCCCTAGGGGCAGATGGGGGTCTAATCTGATGGGTAGCAGTGACAGGGGGTGATTGATGGGTAATTAGTGGGTGTTTAGAGGAGAGAACAGATGCAATGCACTTGGGAGGTGATCTGACTGCGGGTCTGCAGGCGATCGGATGGTGTGGGTGGGTGATCAGATTGCCCGCAAGGGGCAGGTTAGGGGCTGATTGATGGGTGGCAGTGACAGGGGGTGACAGGGGGTGATTGATGGGTGATAGGTGATTGGCAGGTGATTGACAGGTGATCAGTGGGTTATTACAGGGAAGAACAGATGTAATTAATGCACTGGCGAATTGATAAGGGGGGGTCAGAGGGCAATCTGAGCGTGTTGGCGGATGATTGGGTGCCCGCAAGGGGCAGATTAGGGTCTGATCTGATAGGTAAAAGTGACAGGTGGTGATAGGGGGTGATTGATGGGTAATTAGTGGGTGTTTAGAGGAGAGAATAGATGTAAACAATGGATTTGGGAGGTGATCTGATGTCGGATCTGCGGGCGATCTATTGGTGTGGGTGGGTGATCAAATTGCCCGCAAGGGGCAGGTTAGGGGCTGATTGATGGGTGGCAGTGACAGGGGGTGACAGGGGGTGATTGATGGGTGATAGGTGATTGGCAGGTGATTGACAGGTGATCAGTGGGTTATTACAGGGAAGAACAGATGTAATTAATGCACTGGCAAATTGATAAGGGGGGGTCAGAGGGCAATCTGAGCGTGTTGGCGGGTGATTGGGTGCCCGCAAGGGGCAGATTAGGGTCTGATCTGATAGGTAAAAGTGACAGGTGGTGATAGGGGGTGATTGATGGGTAATTAGTGGGTGTTTAGAGGAGAGAATAGATGTAAACAATGGATTTGGGAGGTGATCTGATGTCGGATCTGCGGGCGATCTATTGGTGTGGGTGGGTGATCAAATTGCCCGCAAGGGGCAGGTTAGGGGCTGATTGATGGGTGGCAGTGACAGGGGGTGACAGGGGGTGATTGATGGGTGATAGGTGATTGGCAGGTGATTGACAGGTGATCAGTGGGTTATTACAGGGAAGAACAGATGTAATTAATGCACTGGCAAATTGATAAGGGGGGGTCAGAGGGCAATCTGAGCGTGTTGGCGGGTGATTGGGTGCCCGCAAGGGGCAGATTAGGGTCTGATCTGATAGGTAAAAGTGACAGGTGGTGATAGGGGGTGATTGATGGGTAATTAGTGGGTGTTTAGAGGAGAGAATAGATGTAAACAATGGATTTGGGAGGTGATCTGATGTCGGATCTGCGGGCGATCTATTGGTGTGGGTGGGTGATCAAATTGCCCGCAAGGGGCAGGTTAGGGGCTGATTGATGGGTGGCAGTGACAGGGGGTGATTGATGGGTGATAGGTGATTGGCAGGTGATTGACAGGTGATCAGTGGATTATTACAGGGAAGACCAGATGTAATTAATGCACTGGCGAATTGATAAGGGGGGGAGGGGGGGGTCTGAGGGCAATCTGAGCGTGTGGGCGGGTGATTGGGTGCCCGCAAGGGGCAGATTAGGGTCTGATCTGATAGGTAACAGTGACAGGTGGTGATAGGGGGTGATTGATGGGTAATTAGTGGGTGTTTAGAGGAGAGAATAGATGTAAACAATGGATTTGGGAGGTGATCTGATGTCGGATCTGCGGGCTATTTATTGGTGTGGGTGGGTGATCAGATTGCCCGCAAGGGGCAGGTTAGGGGCTGATTGATGGGTGGCAGTGACAGGGGGTGACAGGGGGTGATTGATGGGTGATAAGTGATTGGCAGGTGATTGACAGGTGATCAGTGGGTTATTACAGGGAAGAACAGATGTAATTAATGCACTGGCGAATTGATAAGGGGGGGGGTCAGAGGGCAATCTGAGCGTGTGGGCGGGTGATTGGGTGCCCGCAAGGGGCAGATTAGGGTCTGATCTGATAGGTAAAAGTGACAGGTGGTGATAGGGGGTGATTGATGGGTGATTGATGGGTAATTAGTGGGTGTTTAGAGGAGAGAATAGATGTAAACAATGGATTTGGGAGGTGATCTGATGTCGGATCTGCGGGCGATCTATTGGTGTGGGTGGGTGATCAGATTGCCCGCAAGGGGCAGGTTAGGGGCTGATTGTTGGGTGGCAGTGACAGGGGGTGATTGATGGGTGATTGATGGGTGATTGACAGGTGATTGACAGGTTATCAGGGGGGATAGATGCATACAGTACACAGGGGGGGGGGTCTGGGGGGGGTCCTGGGGAGAATCTGAGGGGTGGGGGGGTGATCAGGAGGGGGCAGGGGGCAGGGGGGAGATAAAAAAAAATAGCGTTGATAGATAGTGACAGGGAGTGATTGATGGGTTATTAGGGGGGTGATTGGGTGCAAACAGGGGTCTGGGGGGTGGGCAGGGGGGGGGTCTGAGGGGTGCTGTGGGTGATCAGTGGGCGGGGAGGGGCAGATCAGTGTGTTTGGGTGCAGACTAGGGTGGCTGCAGCCTGCCCTGGTGGTCCCTCCGACACTGGGACCACCAGGGCAGGAGGCAGCCTGTATAATACACTTTGTATACATTACAAAGTGTATTATACACTTTGTAGCGGCGATCGCGGGGTTAACATCCCGCCGGCGCTTCCGTATGGCCGGCGGGATGTTACGGCGGGTGGGCGGAGCCAGTTGCCGGGGGAAGCGCGCGTCATCAATGACGCGATCGCTCCCCCGGCATAGGAAAAGGACGCAACGCCCTAAGGCGTATTGCGGTCCTTAAGGCATCCACTTTGCCGCCGCCCATGGGCTGTGGGCGGTCGGCAAGTGGTTAATGAATCATGTGGTAAAAGCAATGTCAGACTGCTGTTTTGGCCTTAATAGGCCTTTGTAAAACTTTACAAAGGCCTATTAAGGCCGAAACTGTAGTCTGTCGTTGCTTTTACCAGATGATTCATTAAAGTATTAGAGCTATAATACTCTGCTGTGGTGACGTTCCTTTTTGGATTTCTACTATTGTGACTCCTTGGTACTGGGGTGGGACCCTGGCACACATTGGACCTTTGTGCCATGATTGGTAGTCCTGGGCCTTACTGTTTATATCTTATTGGATAGTATGGAGTAAATGATAGCCTGTGTACAGTTTTCATTAGTGCATCATCTAGGAGAAATCACGCTTTCGTTCCAGATACAGACTTTAGGCTACTATCGTATGTAACAACAGATAATTAGCAAATTACTGTTCGCCAACTGGAATGTTGAGCTCTTAATTGAACTACCTTAACAACTGACTTTATGTTCAAACGACCGTTCATAAACGATTGATGCGCGCGCATACAAAAGTGACATCATAATTTGTTAGGTACTGGATTCTGCGCATGCGCGAGTGATCGTTATCTAATAACATCTATACACACTTTTGTTTTGTAACGATCATCGTTCAATTTATTTCACTTCAAACTAATATTTCTTCTTACTGATATCGTTTGTATGTAGATATATTTAATGATCGTTCTCTAAAAATTCTTATCTGATTGTCAGCCGAATGATCGTTAACTGCTGTTACGAATGACTATAGTCTAAAGTCTGTACTTAGCATAAGTCTTATCTATCAGAGGTGACAATATGAAAATAATAATAACAATAATAATAATAAATCCACTTCGCATCCAGACCTTGTTTTGTACTTATTGACCAGAGCAGTTTTGACAGTTTAGCTATGTCCCTATTTAATCAGAAATAACTTTATCCCTACTTATGAAACAGAAATGAAATATATATTGTTTTTTTCAAGACAAACTAGGCTTTCATTGTATGCCATTTTTTCCCTCAAACTATTTTGTTTTCTATGAATTTTAATGGGAAAACAAAGAAAAAAATAGAAAAAACATGTATTTTTCAGTTTTACCAATTCCAGTTTAAAAATAAAAAGTGCTACTGTAGATAAAAAACACAAATTCTGTTTGGCTATTCTTACTGCTTATCACAAAACTTAGATTATGTTCCGGTCACAATTTATGGTGAAGATATTTGATTCTGAAATAATGCTACAGAGTGTATTTTTCACTATGAAATGAGAAAATACAAGTATTTTTAATAGTATAAATCAATCTCATTAGCTCAGGAAACTTATATTCCCGTTCACCAATTAGTGCTGCATCAGATAGTGCCAGAAATGTGCACAGGAGCAAGCCCAATCCTGCACAGCACTGCTTCTGCTACAAGACGTATATCTACTGACCTGTGGCTTAGATGAAGTCCCAGAGGACGTATATCTACTGACCTGTGGACGAAGTGGTTAAAAATACATATAATAATAATAATACTTTTGTACAGTGTAAAAACCTTTGTTGTATTTCTTGCTGTCTTTAATTTCCCATCTTTAGGAATATGAGTATTTTTGTTAACTGTCCCTCAGAGGAGCTCACAGCCTAATCCCTACATTAGAGATAGCCTAATGCCCCAACCATAGCTGTCGAGAGACAAATGTGAAGGGTATGAGGTAACCAGTTCAATTACCATCATCTTTTTGGCATGTGGGTGGATACTAACACAAACATGGAACATAGAAATGCTGCAAAAAAAATGCCCAGGTCAAAAACTGAACTCAGGGCTCTCATTCCGCATGGTGAAAGTCCTAGATACTACACCACTATGCTGTTTGAATTATGAAATAATGTAATGGGCAGGGCTAATGCATGTAAGCTTTTGTGTTCAGGCCATTGTTAGTTTAAAATGAATTTAGGTACAGTTTTCTGTAATGTAATATCAGTTGCCAAGTGAGGGCTACTGTACAAGAACTTTTGTGTTCATTTCATGTTAAAGGCAATCTTAAGTGACACATGACATGATGAGATAGACATGTGTATGTACAATGGCAAATACCTATGTTGTGTTCCTTTTATGCCTGAAAGAGTTAATATTCAGCTATGCAACTGACAGCTTCTCTCCAGTTGGAACTAACTGATAAGGAGTTACAGCTATAAAACACTTTCCGGGCAGAGAATTGGGCTTCTCAGAGCAGGTGATAGATACAAAAATACAATGTTAGCTCTCTGAGACATGGAACAGACCTTCTCATTGAGCAGAGACAAAACAATAAATCTACTTTTTTTTACGTTTTTAAACATACAATAAAACTATGTGGTATCTAAAAGTCATTTTAGGAGTAAGAGGATAGATACAATTGTTTATCTCATCAGTTTGTTTTCACTTAGGTTAACTTTAAGGTGAACCTTAGGTCTCAAGCCCCATACACAGTGGTCTTTTATGCAGCACAATTGTTGAACAACTTTTGTTTTGAAACAAGTTGAAACAGCTAAAAAAAAATATATTTTGCTGATAAGACTGATAAGACATCAATCCAAATGTTGAATTGACTTTTTATCAGTCTTATCAGCTTTTTGAACAATAGCAAAATACTTTTTTTAGCTGTTTCAATTTGTTTCACAACAAAAGTTGTTCAACAATTGTGCTGCATAAAAGACCGCTGTTGAGCGTGTGGATGGGGCTTCACCCTAGTTTCCCTTTTACTAGTTTGGCTGGGACATAGAGTAAACATAACCTGAAAGCAAACTGATCTCTAACGTCTGATAGTGCTGGCTCCTGGTGTACAGTGGCTTTTCAGTCTAGTTGCACTTTGGCCTGCTTCACCACAGCTTACTTGTTAACATTTTGACGTTATTACGGTATGTACTCACTATTTATTTGTATAGCTGGAATTTAATTTGAGGGCAAACTAAATTCAAAAGATTACATAAACTACCCCTATATCTTCCACATACAAAAAGACAGTTCAGCCTACACTATCTGATAGGTCATGTGACTTGCAGATTGTTTAAAGTTGTTTATTCTTTGACTGTTGTTCATTTAATGGAACAACTTTGACCTCAGTAAGCATTATTTGGAGTCACCGCAATATAAAAACAATATATTCAGTACTGCCTTTGTAATTACAGGGCCTCTCTGAGCAGAGACAATGTGCTATTATACTGTGTTACATCACACTCAGACAAAACCCACAGAGTACTATCATGAAAATTGCAAGATTATTGCCAGTTACAGAGCAGACAGAAAAGTCAAATCACTTACTGACAAGTGGGAGCTGCAAGAATCCTGTTTACAAGATGTTTCTGAGAGACATTAAGGGGCTAGCTCACATAGAGGAATAACAGCTATGGTTCATATGCATTTCAGCCAGTCTTGTGGAACAGCACAGCGCTCATTGGAAGCAATGGTAAATGAGAATGTAACAATTCCGGCTTGTCTGCACATGTAATGCAAATTGTACACAGCTTAGACCAACAAGTGCATTTGATTCGCCCCATACCAAATGACATATAGTCTGCAATAAATTTGTATGTACACCAGAATTATAGCCATTCCATTGACCATCTCTAGTCATGAGCAGCTGAAGTGATGCTGAAACTGGTTAGTTAGTGCCAATACCATATCTGCACATATAAGTAGGTGCCAATTGCCTGTCAAATGGTAAAAGTTATGGCTTTCATCCTCAAGGTAAGCACAAACTTCTTTAACCACTGGCTTCAACAATTATTTTTCAATGCCAAAATTCAGTTCCTTTGGACAGGAACTGAGTGGCGATCAATCTTTGGCTGCAGAACAGCTGAACCACATAGTACTCAGATTACACATACATTTACTGATTTGCATTTATCAGCATTCTTCTTCCCTACTGAAATTCCTTGGTAGCAGGGGATAGTGACAAAAGCAGGTAGAATAGTGATGAGCAGAAATTATGCACATGCGTAATTACGCATCGTAATACACAGTTACGCATTGTAATCTTAATGCGAAGTTTCAGGGGAATAGTGTAAGCAATTTCATAGTTAAAGGAATTGTCCAGGCAAAAAAAAAAATGAATTTCACTTACCTTCCATCCTGTGCCCTCATAGTCACTCACTGCTGCTCCAGTCCCCCGCTGGCAGCTAGCCGACCTCGGAGGTCGGCGGGCCGCATTGTGTACATTTTAACGCATTCCCGCTAGTGCAGGAACATTAACAGATACATTTCTACGCATTAATCGTGCTATGTGTAAATTTTTACACGCTGCACCACTATCACGTAAAAATGTATGTGTTAATGTTCCTGCACTTCCTCCGAGGTCGGCTAGCTGCCAGTGGGGGACTGGAGCAGCAGTGAGTGACTACGAGGGCACAGGATGGCTGCATGGAGCTGGTAGAAGCCCCAGGTAAGTGAAACTCATTTTTTTTTTTTGCCTGGACAATTCCTTTAATTGAACTTCCCATTCATAATTACGCATGAATTTACACGTAATTTACATGTAATTTTGTGCCGACTTTGACAGTGAATAGCAAAGCCCCCGTACATGCCATTGCTGCCAAAAGAAAAATAGTGGGTACAAGCTACAAAAATAATTGTTTAAAAAGACCTTGAAGTTTTTAAGAAAATCAATTTTAAAAAAAAAGTTTTTAAACTAATTTTTCTAGATTTAAAAAACATTTTTCTTTGCAGTTTCAAAATCCCTTTTCTCAAAAACTACAAGGTATTTTTCAAAATATATTGTTTTGACTTGTACACATATTAAAAACCGCCAGGGGGCAGCGCTGCCGTTTTTTTTGCTTTTTTTTAATTTAAATCGTGGCCTAGGGCTCGCTACATGATAGCCGCTGCTCAGCGGCATCCCCCCAGCCCCTCCGATCGCCTCCGGCGATAGGCGATCAGGAAATCCCGTTCAAAGAACGGGATTTCCTGGAGGGCTTCCCCCGTTGCCATGGCGACGGGGCGGGATGACGTCACCGATGTCATGGACGTCGTGACGTCTAAGGGAGACCCGATCCACCCCTTAGCGCTGCCTGGCGCTGATAGGCCAGGCAGCGCAGGGGTCTTGAGGGGGGGCTCTGCGGTGGCGTGGATAGCGGCGAATCAGCACGGGGCGGCGGCGATCGGTGTGCTGACGCAGCTAGCAAAGTGCTAGCTGCGTTCAGCAAAAAAAAAATTACGAAGATCGGCCCAGCAGGGCCTGAGAAAACCTCCTGCGCGGCTTACCCCGAACTACGTTCGGGGTTACCGCCAGGAAGGTTAACATATGCAGCCATTTTGGTAGCAATAGCATATATGGGGACTTTGCTATTCACCGCCAAATTTGGCATGAAATTACGCGTAAATTAATGTGTAATTACGAATGATTACACAAAGTCAATTGAACTAAGAATTTCTAATTACACGTATGCGTAATTATGAAACTTTACGTGTAATTTTGCATAATGGTAATTAGCAGATTACAATCATCACTAAGGTAGACTTAGACAAGCGAGTGTGCCTCATTTTGCCTCATAGTATACTGTAAATGAACCACAATAGATACACCTGCAGGGAAAATAATATTATACAGTACAAAAAGTGTGAATACAAAACTGAAAAAATGGATGGAAGCATTTTGTGGTCAAGGATTATCCATTTTAATACATTTTGACATCAATAATGGATTTTACAGGGTCAGCAAGATGTTTCAGGACAACTGCCCCTTAACAAATAGAATAGGGAATGTTTTCTGTGACCCTATTAAGGAGATTATTACATCACTTCACGTCGCTTAGATATTTATGACTGTAATTTGAGCTTTCAAGGTGATCACAAGGACAAGAAAAGAGGAACTGCAATAAAAAACTGGATATTGGTTCTAACCTTTCCCCACTCTACAAAAATATGTTGAATTTGGGAAGATTTAGGCCCCTTTCACACAAGTTGTGTCGCTGACCCCACTGCAGCTCGTTGCAGTGGCCATTAGTCTCTAAGAGACTGGCCAAAGTACCTACAGTGTGAAGCAATGCAACAGAAGATGCAGACTCTGCAGTGCTTTGCCAAGCAGTACAAGTGGCACTGCTTTACACGCAATTGCGTTGGAGTCAACTGCACCACAACATTTAGAATGTTGCGGTAGTGGTGCAGAGTGCATGCACCGGTCACTGAGCAAGGGGCGAGGCTACGCAAATCACCTTGTTGGCTCACTCAGCCGCAGGGGGATTTATACTCAAAATGGTGCAGTGCGATTGTCCTGCGGCAAGCTCTCCTGCAGTGCACCATGTGTGAATTTAGCCTGATTAATTTCCTGTAAGAACAAGATGTGGGGAAAGTTCACCCAAATGGGAATCCGGACAGCAATAAAAAACCTTCAAAAGATGACCCCTTTTATATGACATTCCAGTTTAGATAAAAAATGTTGTTGGGCTTTTCTTTATCATTTTGTTAGCCATTTGTTAGCTGTTATATATCATAAGATTTTGGAAAGAAGTTTTATTTTTTGATATGGAAAATAGTTTACAAAGAAAAGGAGATTTTTGCTTGGGGCTCCACTAGCTTGTTTGGCTTGGGAGATTTGTAAGTTCAACAAGCCTTCCTGCTGCTATGCGATTAAAGAAGTAATAAACTTTAATAAACAAATGACACAGCAGGACTAGTACTTTAGTTTAACATTAGCCTGCTATTCCCAATGCCCCTACCAAGTTTTTGCATAATGTAGTGAGATATGTGCCCTCCTTTTTTGCCATATGCATGTCTAATGCACAGGACCATGCCGCTGCTATCTAGTATTAGCAGTTCTAGTCACCCTAGATTAACCGATTCGGGACCACTGTAAGTACAATTTATGCCGAATCTGCGGCTCTCTAACTCTGATGCAGCCTAGATTCTATGCCATGGATTACCGTGGTTCCGAGCTGATCACTGCTCCTTCGGGATTAAAACTTGGCTGCCATGTGACAGCTGAGCTTCTTCATATCAGTAAAGAGCCCGTTTCATTAGCTCCTTACCAGGTGATCACTGTTAGCCAATCACAGTGATCTCAGAATGCCGCATTAAAACAAGGCTCTGGTCCTTAAGGTGCCAGAGCCTTGTAGTCCGTAATATAACAATATTAGGTAATGAACACATGTCTCTTTGAATTAGGTATCAGCACTGCGGTCCTAGCTGCAAAAATGAAGAATGGTACTGGTGGTTAGGGGAGGATGGGGAGGAGGATGAACACCCCATATATATATATAAAGAAAAAAAGGAGTGGATATAACAATAATAACTTTCGGCTCTACAAATGCATGGATTCAACCATAGTTAATGCATAATATTACAAGAGCATGCACAAATACAAGCATATGTTGTTTGGTGCAAGTCCACTGAATACAAGAATTAGTATGTCATTTAATTGTAAGAGCAAAAGCCCTGGTGCTCTCAACTATTCTTATGAGTTTTTATTTCCTTTTTTAAAAATAATTTACATTTTGAATGGAAATTAGACAGTTGAAGGGCTCTATAATGATATCACATTATTTATATTACAGAATGATTGCCTGTATTAAATGATGCACATACGATGCTCGTCTGTATGTCCCTGACTGCGGTACTAAATGTAATGAAATGTATGACTACGAGTATGTTATAGTTACAATAATAAAAGTGATGCATTCTGATGGTTAATGTTTGTGTAATGTCACTATGTTTATTATTGCCATATCCGTGTGTTTGAAGCATCAACAGTCATAAAGAAATGGAAAAACAAAGTTGCGTGATTACTTATGGTGCTTATAGATATACTATGACTCATACCTGGTAAGAGTAATTGCTGTAGGTTTTACTGTTCCCGATTACATACAGTGCTAAGCAGGCTTTTGCTTTTATCTAGATACTGAAACTGCGTATAATTTTGCTTGCTTATGAATTTTGAGTATAAGCTCTTTGAGGCAAGGTACTCCATCTGTGTCATGTGTTTGTTGTTTTGTTCTCAAGCTTGCAATTTACACCTCTTATCTATTATGTTGTGCTTTATAATAATAACAACTTGATGTGCATTGTTATGCCATGCCTCAAGCTATTCAAAAACTAACGTGTCTTTCCTTCTTCTACAGGGCCCATGTCATAGGATGAACACTGCTTGTCCCCTCTTACTATCTGTGATATCGTCTCTTGTCTTGTGCTCTTGGGGTTCTCACCCCACACCGAGCACATGCTCGGCTCTGGCCTCTGGAGTTCTCTACGGAGCCTTTTCTCTTAAGGACCTATTTCCTGTTTTCTCACCCGGCTGCTCTTGGACCCTGGAGAACCCAGATCCAACCAAATACACATTATACCTGAAGTTCACCTACGAGGAGCGAGTGTGCTCACATCTATCCCCCATGGTGCAAGCTTTGGATCATTATCTTCCCAACCACACCTGTAGCCGACCTGAGGAGGGTGCAGACGAAGCTCAGGAGCTCTGTGCCCCTGGGACTCCATTTACCTTTTCTCACTTTGACAAGAACTTTCTTCGTATCTGCTTGTCAGAGCAACCACTATCGATTCAGCTTCTTCCTGACTCTATTTTAACTTTCCGCTTTGTTGAGGTGCTGTTGGTGAACCATGATAACTCTAGTCAGTTTGCTTGTGGCGTACTATGCAGATGGTTTGAGGAGTGTTTGAGAGCTCAGGACTGGGGAGTACGATGTGGTCTACAACAGACTGGCTGCACTTGTCCAGAGACTGCAGCTCGTGGACGTAATGACACCGTTTCCAACTCCATTGTTCCTGCAGGACATAGTGACTGTTGTGTTACTCAGCTGCTCCCAGGAAACAGCAATGAGGAATACCTTCGACCAATTCCATACGGTATGTACATTTACAGATACCATTCATACCAGAAGCAATGGAAAACATTTACCATAACAATAGTGGGGAAATGATTTGAGAAAGTCAACATCCTTTTGTACTTTTTGTTTTTCTCCATGAATAAGTATCCACAAAGTTACAATGAAAAATAAAACTTAATGGAGATTTTTTTGTAGTAAAATACGGTGTCAAATGTGCAATTGCAAAATGAACTGTGTTAATGAGCAAATCAGCCAACAGTGGGGAATAGCTAAGCATATAATCTCATTTACAGTAGAAAGAAATCTGTAAAATGTTATTAAGGAGTCAAAGGAAGAACTTTCCTTGCTAGTTTCTTTTTTTTTCCATCAGAAAAATGGGACAAATGTCAGTTTTGCAATTCATTTTACAGTTGTAAAGTCCACCATATTGTCAGCTCATCTGGAATAGGAGTTGGAACATTTTTGTTTTAGCTGGCAGCCCTGCACTAGATTACAGCAAAAGCCAAAATGTCATTCTTGCCTTTAGTAATTTGTAGACATGGGTTGTAATAGATCCCTTATGTTAGCTACTTCACCACTGAGGGTTTTTTTTCACCTTATAGACCAGAGCAATTTTTACCTTTCTGCACTCCTGCTATTCATTCACCAATAACTTTATCACTAATTATCACAAGAAAATGATCTATATTTTTTTACCACCAATCAGGCTTTCTTTGGGTGGCAAGTTTTGCTATGAATTATTTTATTCTAAATGCATTTTAGTGGGAATAATAAAAAAAATGGGAAAAAATTATTATTTCTCAAATTTTGGCCATTATAGATAAATAAAACGTGCTACTGTGCATAAAAGTCACATATTTTATTTGCCCATTGGTCCCGGTTATTACAACATTTAAATGATCTCCCTAGTACAATATATTATATTTGGAAATAGAGGTGTATTTTTTCAGTTTTGCATTCATCACTAATTACAAGCCCTTGCTTGTAAAAATAACAGTAATATACCCTTGTGGTTTACATATTAAAAAAGTCCCTAAAGGTAACGTTTTATGTAATTGTTTTTATATGTCATTTTTTATACAAATACAAATATATTTTTTTGGGGGGGGGTAACTATGGGAGAGTGAGGGAGGTAAGTTTTTAATCTTAATGGCAGATGCATGTAATTGTACTTTAATTTACTATGTGGCCACTAGAACCCCCCCCCCCCCCCCCCAGTTTATTCCTAACGTGTAGTGTTTACTACATAAGTAACACCTGTGTGTTTTCACTTTCATTTAGTCAATGACCACACAGCACCTCATTGATGCTCACAGCATCCGGTGACAATTGATCACAGATATTTAGATAGGTGAATGGGAGCTGTGTTCCCGTTCAGTGATCTGTTTACTAGAGGGATGCAACTATCCTTGGGTTGTTACTCCTATGTCTTGAATGCACATCTGTTACACTAAACTAGTTATGTCGTTATCTATCATAAAGGACTGGGTTCACTCTAAGTAACCATATGCGTCAGACCAAGTCAGCTTAACAAAGTGAGTGTTTTACAGCTTTCTGTTTTGCATATTGAAAATTCTTAATAAGAATTATTGTTGAAAGAGGGTGGGGGTGCAGTGGTGTATTCTGGGCTGCTGAGCCTAACCCTAACTTGTCAGAGCTGGAAACCACTCAGTGTTGTCCATTGTAACCAGGTATAGGTTGCAGCATTCAGCAATCCTGATTATGACTACAGTTTGAATACTATGGCCCATATGCAATTCACTTTTTCTCCTGAGTTTTATCCTAGGTGATATTTTAAAACATGTTGATGAAATTCCTTTTAAACCATCAAAAACTAAGAAGACACTCACAATAATTGTGATGGTACTTTTGCAACTACGTTTTGATACTTTTTTCAATTGCAAAGTACTGAAAAGTTATGAAGTTATTTTAAATAGAACATGAAAAATGATCTCCTAGGAGAAAACTCAGGAAGTGAATTGCATATGAGCCCTTGACTCAACTGGGGACATTTTTATGCTTCATAAAGGGGTCTTTTCGCTTTATCTTGTAATGCACAGTTTATCAGTTTTGAAGGAGACAAACAGACTGCATATTCCTAGTTTTGGGTGGAGATGTTGGTAACATATATTGTGAATGTATCTTTATAACTGGAGGTTTTAATGGGAAGAAGAGACAAAGTAATGATTGTTATAGGGGTACATAGTCTAATCTTTACTAGATTAGGAACATAGGTGGTTTGTCTGAGTTTTTATCTGCTAATACAAGGTTCAGGGTGAACCTAGTGAGGGGGTATGCTGCAGATCCATTACATTATAGAAAATGAGTGTTATGGGAGAAGACAGACAGGACAGTGCTGTACTTACCAGCCCTGCAACCATTTGTCAGTATTTGGCTTTAGATTGGCTTTAGTGTGGGTAAAAATCATAAAATGGGTTACCAATCAGTAATTCAGTTTACTTGCATTGTTTATTTTACCTGCTCAAGATGCAGGTATGTCGGCCTCAGTATAAATTCACAGACTGTGCTTATACTGACAGTAAACTACCTACAGTGTGTGATGATCTTCAGTTGAATTATTTCCTTAGAAGCATTTCTCACTGTTCAGCATAAATTATATCTCTACACTTATTAAAATCACTGCACTAAACTGTGCTGTTAACACTGGGTGTGACAGCGCACAGGCTGATGATGGCTTATTTTTATAATGTAAACAATGACAGCAACTATCTTGTATTCTTAACAAAAGCATAACATACGTTTGTTGCAATATAGATATGAGTTTCATTTTATGTTATTGTAGGGACTTTTCAGCATAAGTACGCTAATATATCAAATCAGTAAAATGTTTCTTCATAACTAAAAAAAAAAAAAACACAAATCAGATGGTTTCTTTTTACTATATTATTATTGTTTTACAAATGAATGAGTAAAAAAGTGGCATTAGTCTTATTGTGGCTGTGGGTCTTTTTAATTATGCCTGTAGTAGAGCAGGTTAGGTGGGCGTTGGTGCTTGCCTGTTAGTTTGGGTGGTGGGGCAGCACTTTGGCACGGGTAGGAGGTTTGGCAGCAGTGCTGACTTTGTGGCAGTGCCAGAGGTTCAGCTGAGGTGAGCTTCAGCTGTGGGGCAGCTAGAGGATTGGCTGTTGGCTGTGGCACTGGGGGGTAAATTGTGCACTGGGGGTTCGGCTCTGGCAGTGTGTACTCATCTATACTGTAGCTGAAAGCTGAAAGGATTACTTTGGGCACCATGGTTCGGCTGTGGTGGGCACCAGGGACTCTGGTCCTGGGCTATAGTATATTGGTTAGAGGTTAATGTTACTTTTTTATGTGTGGTTTAGTGTTGGGGATATGGCTAGCGGTTAGTGTTAGATGTAGTTATAGGAGGGTTAGTGTTAGAAGTAGAGAACAGGTTACAGATAAGTGACAGTAGGAATAACTACACAGAAATCATTGGTAAACCGTTATAATTATATCGTTGATGATATTCAAGTAACGGCAATTCCAATGTCCAAATTAATACGGCCTTTTTTCCATTTATGCCTATAGTACCTTGGAACAGTGGTAGGGCAGGCAACATGACAGCTTAGTATATGCTGGTATTTCAGAGGCTTAAGCTTTTTATCTTTTTTCCTATGAACAGATGTAACATTGATTATGTTAATGATGCTACATATAACTGAACTTCAGTAATGAGTCATTTGATTATAATTAATTGGAAGAGCACTTGAACAAAAAACAAACCTAAAATAAGATGAATATTCATGATTTCTCAGTTTGCCATAATAATCATAAAAGGACGAGTGCTGCCTTTAGTGCTCCTTGGCAAGATTTTATACTTTTCAGCTGATCCACGGTGACTTCTTTAAAATGTTATATCCATTAATGTCTTGTGCACATACAGTATGTACCAGAGGTAATATTGCCAAAGAGCAAAGTTGAAATCTAGGTCCTTATCTGATGTTAATACCACCCTATGGGTCTGATCCAATTCACGTTTTCTCCTAGAAGATAATTTTTCATCTTCTGTTTATCCTCCCTGACAGCATGATTCCTTTCTGATACTAGAGTCTAAAAGCACTACAATTTTTTCATTAGCTTTTAGACCCTAAACAGAAGAAAAAAAATCCTACCCCCAGAGAGTCTGCAGCAGCCCCTACCTGCACTTACTCATCTCCCTGAGATCCAGCACTGCAGTTCTCTCTCTGTCCTCCAGGTGGCACTGTAACCCCATAGTGATATTTCTGGCTGTCGTCATAGCGACAGATGGCAATCTCACCAGAGGGATGCAGAGCCTCCAAGGACAGGAAGGAGAATGGCTGCCAGCGCCTGGATCCCGGGGGAGGTGAGTTGAAACGCCTGCTGGGCGCTATGCTCTGACTTGAGGTTACTGCTAGGGAGGTTAAAATAACTTTTCAGCACCCTGCAACTGAAAAACTACTAAAAGGTAGGTTTAAAAAGTTCTGACAAAATTATTTTGCCGATCGCTGGCGATTCCCAAAAACGCTTGCCAATGAAAGTAAGTGAGGGGGAACTCATTAGTCCGATTGCGATTAGGGGTAATCGCAATTGCAGGACATGCAGCATTTTAAGTGCTTTAGCGCTCATTGCAAAGTATATAAGCACTTCATAAATCGCTTATCAAAGTGGTTATGCAGCACTTTGGGGGACCGAGCGATCACGCTTTAACTAAAACTTGAAATTCTTACCTGGTGTCTGGATTTCCTTCTTCTGTCCGTAGCTCTGCCCCGTAAAGGAAGAGGTCACAGTCGCTTCGCTGTTTGGTCCTAGAGAAGCACCTATGACCACTTCCTTTAGGGGGTGGGGTTATGGACGGAAAAAGGATGCTGGGTAAGTATAATAAAGTTTTTAAAAAAAAACTAATCGGAAGCGCTGTACAGTTTACAGTACGGCGCTTCCAAATGCCGAAGAATCGCTATCGCAATCGCACTAGTAATCTCTGCACACAGCAGTGCGTCAATTTTAAAGCGCTGCAGCGATTCCTAGTGGGTTCCAGGCCTTAAAGTGATACCAATTTTTTGACTGCAGGGTCTTTTCATGAGAAGCTGTTATGAGTCAAAAGCACTTTATAACTGTTTGACCTTGATCTAACTCTTAGGGCTGGGTCCCACTACAAAGCGCTAAGACCTATCGCAATTGCTAGCAATTTGTGGTAGTGCTTTGTAAGCAATTTTAGAAGCATTTTCCCTGCTCCAATACAATACATTAGAGTGGAAACGCTCTCAAAATGATACTTGACCTGCAATTTCCCTAATTACAATTGCTCCAGTTGTTCATCCACTTACATTGGCAAAGCATTTTGAGAAATCACTAGTGATAGTAAGCGATCCCAAAACGCTGCCAAAAGTCCTGTAGTGGGTCCAGCCCTAAGTGTAAACAAATTCATGTTGGAGACAGAAATAGCATTTAAAGAGAATCTGAAGCGAAAATTTTTGCTATATTTACCTTTTAATTAGCTTCAGTACTCCGTCGCATTCCCCCCAAAAAACGAGGGCCGCAAACCCCCCAAATCCCCGGGGGGGGAATCTGGCCGGCGTTTCCTGGAAGGGGCAGAGCTCTCTGCTGTAGCTCTGCCTCTCCTGATGTCAATCGCGGTGGATCGCCGCCTCTCCCCGCCCCCTCACTCTTCCTTCACAGAGAGGGGCGGGGAGAGGCGGCGATCCGTGCGGCGATTGACGGCAGGAGAGGCAGAGCTACAGCTCATAGCTCTGCCTCTCAGGGCAGCACAATCCACAACCAAGTTGGTCGTGGAAGTTTGCCCGGAGGTTTGGGGGGGTTTGCAGCCCTCGTTTTTCGGCGGGGATGCGGCGGTTTACCGCTGATGAGACTTCTGAAGCTAATTAAAAGGTAAATATAGCAACAACAACAAAGAAAAAAAACGCTGTATAGTCTCTTTAAAGCTTATAGCAGTTGGTATATGTCACTCAAAACATTAGCTCTGCAGACTACAGATTGCCCAGCAAGCTCATGGTGAACCAGAACTCCTAGGAGTGTGCTTTGCTCTGCAGACTAGGGATGTGAATGTGCCAATTCTGCTTCCACCAAATTTTGTCTAAAGTTTTGCAATTTTGATTATGTAATTATGTTTTTGAAATGTAATTGATTTTGCATTAATCCTTGCATACATTTTGCATGTTATGCAAAGTTATTAAAGCGGTAGTCATAATTGAATTTTCATGTAAATTGCGATAAGAACTTTGCACAAATTTGAATATTGAGCATGCTCAATGCTGTTGCTAGCTCATCCATATTAGACAACCAGCCACCAATATCTGCCAGCAGTCATATGTGTCCCCAATATATGCCAACAGTCATAGGTGAGCCCCAATATATAACTGCAGTCATAAGCAGCCCCCAATAAATACCTGCAGTCATAGGTGCCACCCAATATATACCAGCATTATTAAGTAAAGTAACCCCAATATGCACCAGCAGTCATAAGTAGGTCCCAATATACTGTATATCTGCAGTCATAGGCAGACCCCAATATATAAGTTCATTAATTGCAATGAGATAAATATGCAGTTTACAGCGGAGATTGATGACTCTGAGGTTACCTTTTTAGACTTGAAGCTGGTAATAAGGGATGGAGAGCTGCAATGCCAGGAGTATAGAAAACCCATCGCTGCCCTATACATCACCCTCAACATGTGGTGGAAAAGATCCCTTATGGACAGTATTTGAGACTTAAGAGGAACAATGCCATCGAGTCAGATTTTAAACAACAGGCTTATGAACTCACCGATCGTTTTATAAACAGGAGATATGACCCGGCTTTGCTGGAAAAGGCCAGACACAAAGCAAAATGGCAAAATAGATTGGATTTACTTTCCTCTATTAAGGAAGGGTGTGAAAACAAAGGCAGGATCACATTTACGTTTGATTGCACACCAATGGCTGACAAAATTAGTAAAGCTGTATTTACACACGGGCAGATTAAAGGAAGAGACCCCACCTTAGGGCCCCTGGTGGAGGGACCTCCTCAAGTAGCTTTTAGAAGGGCCCCCACTTTGGGTAGTATGTTGACTAACAGCAAATTTATTTCCCAGAAGCAGAGTACATGGCTAAATAGAACCATACCAAGAGACAATTTCCGATGTGAGCAATGCAAATATTGTTCTCACATGCTCACACAGAAATGTATACAGGTGGGAAAGGAACGTTTCCAAGTAAAGAGTTTCATTACGTGCCAAACATATTTTGTGGTATATGTTCTCTTCTGTCCTTGTAGACGTTTCTATATAGGACAGACTGCCAAATCTGTGAAAACCAGAGTAGGTGAACATGTAGGATTAATAAAGTCTGGAAATGGTTGTACTCGCTTCCTGACACATATGAAAGAAGAGCATGGAGATAAAATAGGTGGCCTGAGGCTTGCAGGTCTGGAGACAATAGAGGTCCCTAGGAGGGGAGGTGATAGGGAAAAGATGGTATTGAGAAGGGAGACGTGGCTAATTTACAAACAGAAGCTATGGGACCATTGCGCATCAATGATAAAATAGAGTTAGCATGTATGCTCGACCCTTGAAATATTGTGATATCTTTGACAATACTGTTGTTAGTGACTGTGTCTTGGTGATCTATGTCCCGTCTTTGCCGATTGTTGTTCTTTATACTATACAGACTATGGCCCCTGGTGTATGGGCCTTTTAATTGAGTTTTAGTTTTGAGACCCGTGATGGTCTGCCTCCCCAGACCCCAGATTATGGCACAACAGGTTTTTTTAAGACGCTCTTGAGAAGGTTGGTATAATGAGTTAATGGCTGTACGTTTCATTAGGTTGTTTCCATTGAATGTATGGCGTTACGTGCGGCTATTTCCTCTATCTTTTGTCCTTCCTCTTCCTCTCCCCCAAGTTTTTTTGGGGGTAGTTGTTTTCCCCTATGTTACGGGATTCAGAACCTTCTTGAGAAGGTTGGTATAATGAGTTAATGGCTGTACGTTTCATTAGGTTGTTTCCATTGAATGTATGGCGTTACGTGCTGCCATTTCCTCTATCTTTTGTCCTTCATCTTCCTCTGCCCCAAGTTTTTTTGGGGGTAGCTGTTTTCCCCTATTTTACGGGATTCAGAACAATAGGGTGTATTCACATGGACACCGTTTCTTCCTTCCCTTGTTTCCACCTTTTATAGGGTGGCACAATTGAGGAATGATGGAAATAAACACAATTGGTTTTTTCGTGTTTACCCGTTCATGTTTTAGGTGTGCTCACCCTGGGGTTTTTCCATCTCTGGGGGGGGCGGATTCATCAGGTTGGGTGTTACCTTGTGGGGACTCTTGCTGTTAGCATATGGGTATGTGAATGAAAAGTGGCCATGCACGCAATGTATTGTTGTTAAAGGCTCCTAATTGTATGTCTTTAAATGCACAGTTTGTCACATTACACTCACTGAGCTGGAAAACATTGCCCTTGGTGTTGATGCACCTCCATTTTGCTGCCTATGATGGGGAGAGGGGAGCACTTTAAATTTTGGTGCCCCTTTTAACATTCAGTCCTGGGTGTTTAGACAGTGACCGATATTTAGTTTGGCCCTGAATTCGGCTCAAGTGCACCCTTGGCGGTACACGCATACAATGCGACTTTTTGGCTGCGTTGTGCACATTGGTTGGATGCGACCTCATGGTCGCACTTATTTTGGTCACTGCGGCTCAGCAGGAGGTGCGTACACGCATTTGGGAAGCTCCTATCACCGCAGCATGTCACCTGGAAGGGGCGGGGCTAATCCTCATCATAATCCGGATGCCTGTGCGGCATCTGTTTAGTGTAGCGCAGCGTGATCAAGCATCCAGAAGGACGTGAAATGGCTGTCGCTTGGCCCACCTCAGTCCCTCACCTCCCACCTCTTCACCAGCAGATTGTTCACGATACATCTAACAATGCTGTGAGTACATCTTGAATTGAATTGTGATCACTTGTTGCATTAAATTGGATTGCAAAAAGCACGGAAGGTGCACGTATCTTTTTCTTCATTGATCACAGCCCCCAATATATACTTGCAGTCATAGAAAGACCCCAATATTCACCAGCAGTCATAGGTGTCTCTCAATCTGAGTTAGCATCCATATAGGAGGTTCCTAAGAAGCATATTTCACATCTAAGTAATTACGAGTAATTGCAAAATTACAGATCATAATTATGGTTGTGAGCAAAATTACTTACAAATTTGCTGGTAACTTTGCGTTATGATTGAAAATTTTGATGCAAAACTGGAGCTCAGCACTACTGGAGATCATGGCAGAGATGGGCAAAAGTGGACAAACATTAGAGTTCAGGCTTGCTTTAAAGTATAACTCCACTGTTAAAGCTCTAGCTATGTTAAATCAGTGGTGCTCAGCAGAGCTCGAATATTCGAGTAGCTCGAATATTCG
Source organism: Hyperolius riggenbachi (assembly GCF_040937935.1). NCBI lineage: Eukaryota > Metazoa > Chordata > Amphibia > Anura > Hyperoliidae > Hyperolius > Hyperolius riggenbachi. The sequence continues at coordinate 287,566,189 of NC_090647.1, forward strand.
AGCTCTTTCTCAGCTATTCGAGCTCGGTATTCGAGCTCCGAATAGCTAGAGCTATTCGAATGGGGTATTCGAGTACACTCGAATAGCCCATTCACTATTCGAGCTATTCGAGCAAAACGGCGCTATTCGAGCTCGGTACCGAGCTCGAATAGTGTCATAGCCCAGATTGATGTCCTTAGAGCCAATCAGAGGGCTCCCAGGCCCTCTGACGGCAGCCAATCACAGAGGGGGACCCTGGCCAGCCCCTACCCTATAAATAGCGGCCGCCATGTTAGGTTTCTCCGTGCTTGCCTGAGACCTGTACAGAGAGAGAGTTGCTCCTTTGTGCTTTGGCTTAGCAAGAGCTCTATTGTGGTCATTTACCTAGCGTTTTTGCTCACATACACCTCCTATATACACCTATATTGTTGTTAGTTAGATAGACATTGTATTTTAGTTAGTAGCTTTTGTGTTACATAGACAGAGACACAGCTGCTGCAGGCTTACACAGCTTTAGGCCTCAGGGCCTGCCTGTGTGGGCAGCTGTTCTCTCCTGTCCTCTGTTAGTATATTTCTCTCATCTATACCAGTATTTCTGCTGCTGTCCTTTACTACTGATTGATTCTGTATTTAGTATTGTAGTTAGGCTAGCCTAGGACACTCACTGTCACTGTTCATAGGCTAAGGCTAAGGCTACTAGCTCCTGCGTGTGTGCACTCACAGTCTTGTACACACACACTCTATTTCCTTCTGATTAGTGATTGATTATTGTAATTAGTTAGTTACTTACTGTTACTACTTGTTACTCTTACTGTACTAGGAGTCTAGGACACTCAGTCACTGTTCATCGGCTACTAGCTCCTGCGTGTGTGCACTCAGTGTCTGAGTACACACTACACACACTCTATTTCCTTCTGATTACTGATTGATTATTGTAATTAGTTAGTTACTTACTGTTACTACTTGTTACTCTTACTGTACTAGGAGTCTAGGACACTCAGTCACTGTTCATCGGCTACTAGCTCCTGCGTGTGTGCACTCAGTGTCTGAGTACACACTACACACACTCTATTTCCTTCTGATTACTGATTGATTATTGTAATTAGTTAGTTACTTACTGTTACTACTTGTTACTCTTACTGTACTAGGAGTCTAGGACACTCAGTCACTGTTCATCGGCTACTAGCTCCTGCGTGTGTGCACTCAGTGTCTGAGTACACACTACACACACTCTATTTCCTTCTGATTACTGATTGATTATTGTAATTAGTTAGTTACTTACTGTTACTACTTGTTACTCTTACTGTACTAGGAGTCTAGGACACTCAGTCACTGTTCATCGGCTACTAGCTCCTGCGTGTGTGCACTCAGTGTCTGAGTACACACTACACACACTCTATTTCCTTCTGATTACTGATTGATTATTGTAATTAGTTAGTTACTTACTGTTACTACTTGTTACTCTTACTGTACTAGGAGTCTAGGACACTCAGTCACTGTTCATCGGCTACTAGCTCCTGCGTGTGTGCACTCAGTGTCTGAGTACACACTACACACACTCTATTTCCTTCTGATTACTGATTGATTATTGTAATTAGTTAGTTACTTACTGTTACTACTTGTTACTCTTACTGTACTAGGAGTCTAGGACACTCAGTCACTGTTCATCGGCTACTAGCTCCTGCGTGTGTGCACTCAGTGTCTGAGTACACACTACACACACTCTATTTCCTTCTGATTACTGATTGATTATTGTAATTAGTTAGTTACTTACTGTTACTACTTGTTACTCTTACTGTACTAGGAGTCTAGGACACTCAGTCACTGTTCATCGGCTACTAGCTCCTGCGTGTGTGCACTCAGTGTCTGAGTACACACTACACACACTCTATTTCCTTCTGATTACTGATTGATTATTGTAATTAGTTAGTTACTTACTGTTACTACTTGTTACTCTTACTGTACTAGGAGTCTAGGACACTCAGTCACTGTTCATCGGCTACTAGCTCCTGCGTGTGTGCACTCAGTGTCTGAGTACACACTACACACACTCTATTTCCTTCTGATTAGTGATTGATTATTGTAATTAGTTAGTTACTTACTGTTACTACTTGTTACTCTTACTGTACTAGGAGTCTAGGACACTCAGTCACTGTTCATCAGCTACTAGCTCCTGCGTGTGTGCACTCAGTGTCTGAGTACACACTACACACACTCTATTTCCTTCTGATTACTGATTGATTATTGTAATTAGTTAGTTACTTACTGTTACTACTTGTTACTCTTACTGTACTAGGAGTCTAGGACACTCAGTCACTGTTCATCGGCTACTAGCTCCTGCGTGTGTGCACTCAGTGTCTGAGTACACACTACACACACTCTATTTCCTTCTGATTACTGATTGATTATTGTAATTAGTTAGTTACTTACTGTTACTACTTGTTACTCTTACTGTACTAGGAGTCTAGGACACTCAGTCACTGTTCATCGGCTACTAGCTCCTGCGTGTGTGCACTCAGTGTCTGAGTACACACTACACACACTCTATTTCCTTCTGATTACTGATTGATTATTGTAATTAGTTAGTTACTTACTGTTACTACTTGTTACTCTTACTGTACTAGGAGTCTAGGACACTCAGTCACTGTTCATCGGCTACTAGCTCCTGCGTGTGTGCACTCAGTGTCTGAGTACACACTACACACACTCTATTTCCTTCTGATTACTGATTGATTATTGTAATTAGTTAGTTACTTACTGTTACTACTTGTTACTCTTACTGTACTAGGAGTCTAGGACACTCAGTCACTGTTCATCGGCTACTAGCTCCTGCGTGTGTGCACTCAGTGTCTGAGTACACACTACACACACTCTATTTCCTTCTGATTACTGATTGATTATTGTAATTAGTTAGTTACTTACTGTTACTACTTGTTACTCTTACTGTACTAGGAGTCTAGGACACTCAGTCACTGTTCATCGGCTACTAGCTCCTGCGTGTGTGCACTCACTGTCTGAGTACACACTACACACACTCTATTTCCTTCTGATTACTGATTGATTATTGTAATTAGTTAGTTACTTACTGTTACTACTTGTTACTCTTACTGTACTAGGAGTCTAGGACACTCAGTCACTGTTCATCGGCTACTAGCTCCTGCGTGTGTGCACTCAGTGTCTGAGTACACACTACACACACTCTATTTCCTTCTGATTACTGATTGATTATTGTAATTAGTTAGTTACTTACTGTTACTACTTGTTACTCTTACTGTACTAGGAGTCTAGGACACTCAGTCACTGTTCATAGGCTACTAGCTCCTGCGTGTGTGCACTCACTGTCTGTGTACACACACTACACACACTCTATTTCCTTCTGATAACTGATTGCTTATTGTAATTAGTTAGTTGTACTTCCTGACTGTTACTACTTACTTACTGTACTAGGGACACTCACTCAGTCACCTCACCCACCAACCCACTCCATTAAAGTACCCCACTTTTCACCCGCCCTTTTAAAAAACTTTTGTCTATACGCCCAAAACATCGAAGATGTCTGGAAGTGGCAGCCAGCGCGGTTTGGGCAAGGGGAAGGGCAGCAAGGGAATCAGGAGGAGAGGGAGCAGCATTGTGGCAGGCCGCGGCCGCGCCACCATGCACAGTTCCGCAGCAGCAGCAGCAGCGTCAGTGGCTAACATTCCTCCCATAGCCACTGGCCGTGGACGCCTTGGGCGCCGCCCAGCAGGAGCATCTGCAACTCACGCTGCAGAGACACAGCAGCAGCAGCGTGTAGCACCTGCTCCGATTTTCCTCCAGCCGGGTCGGAAACGTCCCATTGAGGAAAAGCATGCAGACACTGTGGTGCAACTCATGACGGAGGATGAGCAGCCCGCCATCAGCTCTGCATCCGAGGCCTCCACCCTCACCACCACCACCACCACCCCTGTTCGCAGCAGCCGCCCAGCAGGGTCTGGGGAGGAGGCCAGTTCACCGTCACTCGCCGACCTGTCATTCAGCAGTCTTTTGACCCCAGGCATCATGAGTAAATTGTCTGCTGTTGTTGGCGATCTTGAGGAGGAGATGCTGATGGGCACTTTGGGGGATGAGGGATTGGACAGCAAGACTGTGGCGACAGTCAAGCAGCCCATCCATGCATCAGGAGAGGAGTTTGGGGGGTCATCATCCCAGCAGGACATGTTTCAGGAGAGGGAGGATGATGATGACCCGGTGACAGACAGAGACTGGGTGCCACCACCTCCAGGGGATGTCGTCCTCAGCAGCTCTGAGGAGGAGGAGGAGGATGCGCTTGTGGGCCTTGCAAGGAGGCGCATCATTGCAAGCATTGGCAGCAGTAGGCAGGTCCCACAGCCAGCTGGTGTCTCAGGCTCAGCAGCAGCAGCAGCAGCATCTGCCAGTACCACCACCAGCCGCACCCAAGCCCCCCCCCCAACCACCACAGGGAGACAGGCAGCAGCGCTTCCATGCCGTAGGGGGATGTTTCTGTCACCAATCTGGCGATATTTCACCATGCCCACTGTGTACAGCAAGTACGCCACTTGCAACCACTGTCAGCGGAAGTTGAGCAGAGGTGCAGACCCCTTAAAGTTCAGCACCAGCTCGCTCATCAACCACCTTGCAGCGAAACATTTCCACCAGCATGAGGAGTTCCAGAGGCTGAAGGCATCTGGTGCTGGCAGTGGCACCACACCCATCACTGCACAGCCTTCAGCAGCAGCAGCAGCAGCAACAGCAGCCACCCGCCCTCCTGCTCCTCCAGCAGCACCAGCAGGAGTGCGGAAACGCACTGCTCCTCCCCCCTCTGCAACTCCTGCCGCCGACACTGAGGCCTGTTCTGGCAGCCAGTCCTCAGTGGCCTCCTCCGCTGTGTCTGCTGATTCCCGTGCCAGCAAAAGGCCACGCCAGAGCCTTTTGAGCGAGTCCTTCCAGGGGGTGGTTAGGGCTCTGCCTCCCAGCAGCCGTCGCGTGCGGCAGCTGAATGGCTTGCTGGCACGGGCCATGTGCTCCCAACTCCTGCCGTACACGCTCGTGCAGGAGGGGAGCGACATTCGTGCGCTGCTTGCTTGCGCAGCCCCAGACTGGCAGCTCCCCAGCAGACACTTTTTCTCCCGCAAGGCCATTCCTGCACTGCACCGCTTTGTGATGGCCAATGTGGAGAGAGGGCTGGAGCACGCGGTTGGTGAAAGGGTCCACATCACCATGGACTCCTGGAGCAGCCGCTTCGGGACAGGCCGCTACCTGTCCTTCACTGTCCACTGGGTCAGCTTGGTGGAAGGGGGTGAGGATGGGAGAGCAGCAGCGGGCACAGCAGCAGCAGCAACACAGTGGGTGGTGCCACCCCGCAGGGTCAGGGGAACTGCAGCAGGTTCCTCCGATCCTCTGCCATCCTCCGGCACACCTGGCCAAACCCCCCGCCTCAGCAGCAGCGTGAAGGCCCGCCACTGCCAAGCGCTGCTGCACTTGGTCAGCCTTGGGAAGACCAAGCTGACGGCAACCCATGTGTTGGCCAAACTCCAGGAGCAGGAGAGGATTTGGCTGACCCCCAGAGGCCTCAGAGTCGGAAAGGTGGTGGCCGACAATGGGGCCAATTTGGTTGCCGCAATAGACAGGGGAAACCTGACCCACATCCCCTGTCTTGCCCACGTGCTGAACCTGGTGGTGCAAAAGTTCTTGCGCACCTACCAGGGGATGGGCGAACTGCTGGAAACGGCAAGGAACGTTGTGCGTCACTTCCGGCGCTCGGCTGCAGCCTGTGCGAGCCTGGAAGACGTGCAAAAGGAGCTGGATCTGCCACGCCATCGGCTGATCCTTGACGTTCCGACTCGCTGGAACTCCACCCTGGCGATGTTGGAGCGTCTGGTTGAACAGAAGCACACTGTCAACCAGTACCTTGCCCTGGCCACTGTTTCCGCCGCTCAGAGAAGGGACAAGACCAGCAACATCCCGTCCATCGTCTCCCCGATGATGACTGGAGGCACATGCAGCAGGTGTGCTTAGTGCTGGCTCCCTTTCTGCAGGCCACTAACATGGTGAGCAGGGACCATGCTATGGTCTGCGAGTGGGTGCCCCTGGTTTGTCTGCTGAACAGGGCCCTCGATGCTTTGCTGGAACAGGGAGCGGCAGCCTTGGACCAGCAGGAGCGGCAAGCAGCTGCACAGTCCACCTCTGAGGGGGAGGAGGAGGAGGACTTGGTGGAGGTCCCTGACCTTGCTGCTGATGAGGGGGAGCAGCACAGTGCAGCTGAGTTGGTGCGGGGGTGGAGAGAGGATGAGGCTGACGAGGCAGAGGAGGAGGATGAGGACAGCAGCACTGCCGTCGATGTGCCAGCAGACGTGGCCCGCCTCTTCCCAATGGCAGCGCACATGCTGACGTGCCTGCGCAGGGACCCCAGGGTGATCCAGATGAAGCAGAGGGAGTACATCTGGATCAGCATGATGTTGGACCCACGCCTCAAGGGGAAGTTGAGCCAGTTCCTGCCGCCTGCAGGAGGAAACCCAGCGCAACAAATAAGGAGCTTGCAGCAGGCCCTTGTTGAGCGCTTGGAGGAAGCCTTCCCCCAGCCTTCCACCCCCACTGTCCAGCAGCCAGCACAGAGGCAGCAGCAGGTGCCTGCATCCAGCAGCAAGCGCCCCACAGACCTGCTGTCTCTCAGCCACGAGCTCTACAGGACTGTAGAGGCTCCGGCAGCAGTGACTAGAGAGGAGGTGCATGCAGCAGCATCCTCCTCCGGTCACAGCCAGCGCCTGACCCGCATGGTGGCTGACTACATGGGGTCCTACAGCGGGCTTGACAGCGATGCCCCTGTTGATCCCATGGAGTATTGGGTCAAGCGCCTGGAGATCTGGAGCGAGCTGGCGCAGTACGCCCTGGAAGTGCTGTCCTGCCCCCCTTCCAGCGTGCTGTCCGAGCGCTGCTTCAGTGCAGCTGGTGGCGTGGTCACCGAGAAACGCTCACGTCTGTCTCACAAGTCTGTGGACAGACTGACGTTTCTCAAGATGAACCAGGCGTGGGTGGAAGGCGAGTTCCTGGCCCCTGTTGTCGGCGAGAGGGGGACATGAACTGGCTAAGAACCATCGTTAATGTGCCTTACCACCCTTTACCACCTCCTGGCTCCTGCTCACTAAGCCAGCCTGGTTCACTTTGACTATTACGTCGCCTGCAGCCACACATTTTACACCTACAGTGGGCTGCTGTGTGCTGCTGCTGCTGTCTGTCTGTGTTTCCCACCGCCAGGGTACACAGATTTACCTTCTGCTGCCACTCTGCCACCAGCTATTACGTCAAACAATAGCTATATATCTGTGTAATTTCTTTTACAAACAAAACCAAAAAACCATTAAAAAAAAAAAAAGGTTTAATTTTTCTGAGGTGCCCGGGTTGAAAACTGTGTTGTCCCAGTTGTGTATTGGACACAATGTGGGCTGCACGACCGCTGTCTGGGACCTCCTGTTGTGTTTATTTACGGCCTGGTATCACCGCTAGGTACCAGGGCTATTATGTCACGCTGTCTACCTGCTGCCACACTCACACTACTCCTCCATTACTCCTGCTGCTGCTGTCTGTCTGTGTTTCCCACTGCCAGGGTACACAGAATTACCTTCTGCTGCCACACTGCCACCAGCTATTACGTCAAACAATAGCTGCTCACATAATTACTCCTCCATTCCTCCTCCTGCTGCTGCTGCTGTCTGTCTGTGTTTCCCACCGCCAGGGTACACAGATTTACCTTCTGCTGCCACTCTGCCACCAGCTATTACGTCAAACAATAGCTATATATCTGTGTAATTTCTTTTACAAACAAAACCAAAAAACCATTAAAAAAAAAAAGGTTTAATTTTTCTGAGGTGCCCGGGTTGAAAACTGTGTTGTCCCAGTTGTGTATTGGACACAATGTGGGCTGCACGACCGCTGTCTGGGACCTCCTGTTGTGTTTATTTACGGCCTGGTATCACCGCTAGGTACCAGGGCTATTATGTCACGCTGTCTACCTGCTGCCACACTCACACTACTCCTCCATTACTCCTGCTGCTGCTGTCTGTCTGTGTTTCCCACTGCCAGGGTACACAGAATTACCTTCTGCTGCCACACTGCCACCAGCTATTACTTCAAACAATAGCTGCTCACATAATTACTCCTCCATTCCTCCTCCTGCTGCTGCTGCTGTCTGTCTGTGTTTCCCACCGCCAGGGTACACAGATTTACCTTCTGCTGCCACTCTGCCACCAGCTATTACGTCAAACAATAGCTATATATCTGTGTAATTTCTTTTACAAACAAAACCAAAAAACCATTAAAAAAAAAAAGGTTTAATTTTTCTGAGGTGCCCGGGTTGAAAACTGTGTTGTCCCAGTTGTGTATTGGACACAATGTGGGCTGCACGACCGCTGTCTGGGACCTCCTGTTGTGTTTATTTACGGCCTGGTATCACCGCTCGGTACCAGGGCTATTATGTCACGCTGTCTACCTGCTGCCACACTCACACTACTCCTCCATTACTCCTGCTGCTGCTGTCTGTCTGTGTTTCCCACTGCCAGGGTACACAGAATTACCTTCTGCTGCCACACTGCCACCAGCTATTACGTCAAACAATAGCTGCTCACATAATTACTCCTCCATTCCTCCTTCTGCTGCTGCTGCTGTCTGTCTGTGTTTCCCACCGCCAGGGTACACAGATTTACCTTCTGCTGCCACTCTGCCACCAGCTATTACGTCAAAAAATAGCTATATATCTGTGTAATTGGTTGTAAAACCAAAACTACCAAACCATTACAAAAAAAGGTTTAATTTTTCTGAGGTGCCCGGGTTGAAAACTGTGTTGTCCCAGTTGTGTATTGGACACAATGTGGGCTGCACGACCGCTGTCTGGGACCTCCTGTTGTGTTTATTTACGGCCTGGTATCACCGCTAGGTACCAGGGCTATTATGTCACGCTGTCTACCTGCTGCCACACTCACACTACTCCTCCATTACTCCTGCTGCTGCTGTCTGTCTGTGTTTCCCACTGCCAGGGTACACAGAATTACCTTCTGCTGCCACACTGCCACCAGCTATTACGTCAAACAATAGCTGCTCACATAATTACTCCTCCATTCCTCCTCCTGCTGCTGCTGCTGTCTGTCTGTGTTTCCCACCGCCAGGGTACACAGATTTACCTTCTGCTGCCACTCTGCCACCAGCTATTACGTCAAAAAATAGCTATATATCTGTGTAATTGGTTGTAAAACCAAAACTACCAAACCATTACAAAAAAAGGTTTAATTTTTCTGAGGTGCCCGGGTTGAAAACTGTGTTGTCCCAGTTGTGTATTGGACACAATGTGGGCTGCACGACCGCTGTCTGGGACCTCCTGTTGTGTTTATTTACAGCCCTGGTATCACCGCTAGGTACCAGGGCTATTATGTCACGCTGCCTGCCTCATTGACTGCATGCTGCCACACACTCATCCTCCTCCTCCTGCTGCTGAATTTACCTCCTGCTGTCTGTGTTTTTCCACTGCCAGGGAGCACATACAATGGCGCTTCCAACATTCGTGCGCCACCAGCTATTTGTTGTTACGCTCAAAAATAGCTGCATTTCTTTAAAAAAAAAAAATGAAAAGAGAAATAAGTGAAGAAGAAGAAGACGATATAGGAGAAGATGAAGAAGAAGAAGATGAAGAAGAAGAAGATGAAGAAGAAGAAGAAGAAGATGAAGAAGAAGAAGAAGAAGAAGAAGAAGAAGAAGAAGAAGAAGAAGAAGAAGAAGAAGAAGAAGAAGAAGAAGAAGAAGAAGAAGAAGATGAAGAAGATGAAGATGAAGAAGAAGATGAAGAAGATGAAGAAGATGAAGAAGAAGAAGATGAAGAAGATGAAGATGAAGAAGATGAAGAAGAAGAAGATGAAGATGAAGAAGATGAAGAAGAAGAAGATGAAGAAGAAGAAGAAGAAGATGAAGAAGAAGAAGAAGATGAAGAAGAAGATGAAGAAGATGAAGAAGATGAAGATGAAGAAGATGAAGAAGATGAAGAAGATGAAGAAGATGAAGATGAAGAAGAAGATGAAGATGAAGAAGATGAAGAAGAAGATGAAGAAGATGAAGAAGATGAAAATGAAGAAGATGAAGAAGAAGAAGATGAAGAAGAAGAAGAAGAAGAAGACAATATAGAAGAAGAAGAAGAAGATATAGAAGAAGAAGAAGAAGATATAGAAGATAAAGAAGAAGAAGAAGAAGAAGAAGAAGAAGAAGTATATACAGTACTGAACAAAATTCTGGACACAACTTCTCTTTTCACCTTTTTTTTTTTTAAAGGAACATCCCCACATAATCACTTGCTGTTGTTACTTGGAAAAAAATATGTTTCTTGCATCATTCACCCTCAAAACAAGTGTTGGGAAGCTATTTAAGGCCAATTCGAATAGTCAGCTCGAATAATGAGCTCGAATACCGACTCGAATAGTGAGCTCGAAGTCCGAGGTCGAATCGAATAGTAAAATTTATTCGACTCGAATATTCGACTGACCTCGAATAATTTACTATTCGAATTCGACCAAACTCGAATTTTAAAAAGGGGTATTTGAGCACCACTGTGTTAAATCACTGCTGCACAAACAAGATTACATAATATTATCAGATCTACCGTTCTGTTACAGTTTGTAGCCAGGTAGGTTTTTTTTTTTTCATTCATGCTGAAAGATTCTAATTTTGCTTCCACGCAACCATAGCAACAGTTTGCTGCTTAGTGGATGGAAAGCTGCAGCTGTCACTTTTTGCATCTCTCTCCTTCTTTGTTCCGCAGTGACTGTTTGCTTTACATAGGAAGAAGTGTTTACATTTTACAGTAATATCAGAATCGCACATTTCTGTTTGAAGCCCATGTTGGCATATAGAAACTCCCTACTTCCCCCAATTCCTGAGGGTGGCTGTTTGTGGTAGAAATCACAAAGATAATTATAATGAGCTTTAGTATTGTTTATTTCTTGAGCATAAAAGCCCTGCACACATGGGCTTACTGATGCTGCCCGTTGGGGATTGGGGAATAAGCTGACGACTCATTCTGTTGCTATGCGGGGAGTTGGAGGGACGCAAAGTGCGGACTTGTGACATCACACAATATGTAGGGCGTACTGCATGCACAGTGCAATTGGCAGTCGCTTGCCTGTATTAACCCACCCGACAAATCACTAGCCATGCAGCAGTCGTTCATCGGGGCTGCTGAGCGCACACCGGATTATTGGCAGAGGCAGTCTTTATCAGCTGCCTCAGTCTTGGGTGTGTATGCAGCTTAAAGTGGATCCAAGATGAACTTTGACTCATTGCATAATTGTGTTCCTTTCCTATTGTTTATAGGTCATTCCTCAAGCCAAATACTTTTTTGTTTTTGTTTTATTACTCTTAATTCCCTATAAACTAAACAAGCCTCGCCCACAGCTTCTCCAGAGAGCCTTGGCATTTTCAGACAGTAGCAAGGGCTTATGGGAGCTCAGTCTGCGCAGGAGGAGGGGGAGGTATTACTAGCCAGAGATTTAAGAGGCATAGGGGAGGAGGGAGGAGGAGGGGGATTAGGTTTTTTTCACAGGCTGAGTGCTGAAGATGCAGATAAGTCTGCCAGTGTGTAATGTTTACAAACAACATGGCTGCTGTCATTGTATCACAGGAAGAAATAATCATATTCTATTGAAGCTGTGTGCAGCTAGATTTGCTGTGTAAACTATTTAAACTTTACATATGTAGACAAGTTACTTGTTATAGTTAGTTTTACATCTCGGATGCGCTTTAAGATAGTTCTGGAGACATTTTTTTCCCTCATGAAAGATTGAAAGGCTTTACCAGTATCTCTTTATGGTAAAACTAAAGGTGCCCACTCAATCTTTTTTTGTCCAAACTTACCAAATCTATGTAGTAGAAGGGTAAAATGTGTGAATATACTTTGCATGCATTCTTTAGGTAGACCCTCATATTACATACAAGTGAAAGGATTGTACAATCAAGAGTGCATCATTAGTGGGTTGTATGCGACTCAACACATGCATGACATTGAATGTGACTTTTCCCCACTATTGTGTTCCTGCTTTTACATGGAACACAATGCAGCTCCCCAGTCCCCACAGTGAAGCATTTGGGATACTGCACGACTAAAACAGATGTTTTGCTTTCACACTGGTGCATAGCCTCAAAAGAAATAAAAATGCACTGGGTGATACCAAGGGGCAGTAATCATCTAATTGAAAACTGTATATCAAATGACTGTGTGCTGCACTTTCTTTGCAAGGCTGAAATGCAAACAAGATATTTCATTACCTGAGAATGAAAGGTAATTTAAGCTGCAGCTGTTCCAAGGGTTTTACATAATGTGAATTTCCTCTTCAACATTTCCACTAAATAAAAACTAAAGGGACGTAATGCATTTCCAAGTAATGGGCAATTGTTCTCAGTATTGAATATAAACAATAAATGTCCTTTATGGATCCACAATTTTATAAGACAACTTTCCTTTGCACATTTTCAGACGTATAATAGCTGTATATTTCTCTCTTGAAAATGAAAAATTGGAAATGCTTACTATAAATAAAATGTTTAATTGAATAGCAGTATTTGTGACTCTAAAATTTTAAGAGATGAGTGCAGGCAAAAAAGCTGACCATATGCACACTCTAAATGTCATGCCATGAGTCTATGCTAAGAGCAATGATAATGTGCACAGTAAATTAACCCCAAATGACCAAACCAATTGTCATCTACTGTATTCAACTCAAGTTATGCTGGGAATACAGGGTTCGTTTTTTAGGTGATTAGATGGTTCGATAGATAATTTCCGACATATCAGATCTCCCTTTCTATCCTTTCGCCGCTCGATTTTTAATAGAAGTGAATGGAAAAAGATAAGAAAAACGAGCGGAAGATAAGAGAATTGACTACAGAATCGAGCGGCAAAAATGATCGAGAGGAGAATCGAGCGCCAGAAACGAACTGTGTATTCCCAGCATTATACTGCCCACTTTCATTGTATCATTTAACAGGATGAGCCCATACATCATAAATATGGACGACCATTATTAGTAAAGGTACTACCGGAATGGTTGTTTATTTATAAGAACCATGATACACAGTCATTACTGCTGCTATGTGTATGTTTTATGGCACTGTGTAAGTGGGTGCTGTAAGTTTAGTTAAAAGACTTGATTTGCAGAGTCTCTCTTGAGGCTGCTTTCACAGTAAGACGTTACAGGCGCACGTTAGTGCAGCCTGTAACGCAGCCCAACTCACAGTAATGAAAAATCAATGGGCTGTTCACAGTGCCCACTTTGCGTTACATTGTAACGCTGCACGTTATTTAACCACTTCCCAACTGAGGGGTTTTACCCCCTGACCACCAGAGCAATTTTCACCTTTCAGCGCTCCTTCCATTCATTCGTCTATAATTTTATCATTACTTATCGCAATGAAATGAACTATATCTTGTTTTTTTCGCCACCAATTAGGCTTTCTTTAGGTGGGACATTATGCCAAGAATAATTTTATTCTAAATGTGTTTTAATGGGAAAATAGGAAAAAATGTGGGAAAACATGTATTATTTTTCAGTTTTCGGCCTTTATAGTTTTTAAATAATGCATGCTACTGTAATTAAAACCCATTAAATGTATATGCCTATTTATCCCGGTTATAAAACCGTTTAAATTATGTCCCTATCACAATGTTTGCCGCCAATATTTTAGTTGGAAATAAAGGTGCATTTTTTTCAGTTTTGCGTCCATCCCTAATTACAAGCCCATAGTTTATAAAGTAACAGTGTTATACCCTCTTGACATAAATATTTAAAAAGTTCAGTCCCTAAGGTAACTATTTATGTATTTTTTTTAAATTGTAAATTTTTTATTTTTTTTTTTAATTACAAAAAAAAAAAATTGGGGAGTGTGGGAGGTAAGGAGTTAATTTTTTGTGTAAAACAAGTTTATTTGTGTGTAAAAAATGGTTAGGGTGTAGTTTTACTATTTGGCCACAAGATGGCAACATTACCAATGTGTTTCATGCGACCTGCAAGCGTCCTTCCGGATGCTTGCAGGAAGTCGAAAGAGGCTGGGACTTTGTTATTTTTTCACAATGATCGCGCTGCTCAGCCGAGCGGCAGCAGATCATTGCGGGGCTTAGATTAACGAACGGGAATGGATTTTCCCGTTCGTTGATCTCTGGGCGAGCGGGCGGCGGCGTGTTTACTAGCGGCGGGCGGCGTGTTTACGAGCCAGAGCGCGGACAGCGGCGGGAGTGCGCAAAGTACGGATTTCTCCGTCCCTGGGGGTGAAAGGATGGAAAAAGGGGCGGAGAAATCCGTACGCGCGGGGGTAAAGTGGTTAACAGTGCAGCATGCTGTGCGTTCCTTAAGACTGTTTGCACATGGTCAGTATTGTGGTTTTTTGGGGGGGGGTTTTGAGGAGGAGAGGAGGAGGGGAGAGTCCGCTATTGTTAGCCACATGGCTAATTAATATTAACTGCACTGCCGTGTAGTGATGGGAAGTTCAGCACGATTCATTGAATCGATTCATTGAAAAGAGCCGGATTTCCTATCTCTACTGTTCAGAATCGATTCATTGGAAAGAGCCGGACTTCCCATCACTAGGTTCAGTCCTGCTGCTCTGAATTGATTCTGAACAGTAGAGATAGGAAGTCCGGCTCTTTTCAATGAATCGATTCAATGAATCGCAACTTCCCATCACTTCTGCTGTGTTTTCTTCCTGGAGCGGCCGCTGATTGGCTGGCGGGAGTGTTCTGATCACGTGGTCCCCGCAAGGCAAGGCAACAGCCGCACAACATGCCTCACTCTGGCGTCCTCCCCCAACACCACCAGGCGTTGCGTTAGGGGCACGTTATGCGACCATAACGTCCCCTAAAATGCAACGTCCTGGTGGGAAAGAGGCCTTAAGCAGCATTTCTAGAAACACTGGAACATGGTTTTGTGTCTTACACAAAACCAGCCAAGGTTAAAGAGTTTATCCAGTGCAGAGGCCAGACTAGCTGGTGACAAACAACATAAATATGAGCCATTGTTATGAAAATATTCTCACAAGAACATTAAACAAATGAACATGATGACAGTTCTTAGAACTAGGTGATAGTTCGGGCATGTGCAGTAAAGACCGTGCCTGTCATTATATCACAAGGTTTTATCAGCCAATAGCAGGCGATGAGTTCCTGCTCAGATGATGTCACATTTAACTCTTTAGTAGTTGGTACTAAAGTAGCTGACAGGCTCCAGAGAGGCACTTATAAATACTGCTGCTTCTTCTGAGGTCTGGCTGATGACTTCCACCCTTTACTTTTATTTATAATGTATTGTCATAGTATCTAACTGTATGCTGTATATAGGCCTACGGGCTACGTAGTACAGATGGAACATAAGAGAAAACCTGGTTGCCATGCAATGGAACCAAGAGCTGTAACGCAAGAGGAGTTACTACAGAACAATTGCTTCGCTGTGTAGGGATGAGCGTCTGTATATCTGTTTTCTGAATAAACTCCTTGAAACTGTGATGACGCCTAAGAAGTTCTATCTCCTATGCTGCTTGCTGTGAGGAGAGTCAAGTTATCACACTTCCTGTGATATGGTGCCGAACGAAGGTGTAGTGTTGTTGCCAATAGCAACCAAGGTATAGATTCTTACAGGTGCAGGATATCAGGTAAATAATGCAAACCTGATGTTCTGATTCCTTTGTTTCCATGTAACCTGTTATGACTTTGATACCCCTTTCAATCCCAACTTCACCCTCTCTTGCCCTGCTGTGTCACTCTCTTCATGTCCAGAGGGTAGGAAGAGCCCCGGGGCACTCCGGGCTTTTAGGGGTCAGTTTTGCAAACTCTGGAGAGTGGCAAACCACCCTTGTTTGCTTGTGAACCAGACTAAGGTGAAACTTTCTGCTCATCCCCACCCCATGTTAAAACGTGCTTCCCCATGCCAGGAGTTTGTATAACAAGTATGGCCACCATGACCCCCTCACATACTGCAGCCCAGCCACTATGATTTCCTCCACCCATAACAAGTGTGTCAACAACAACACAGGGAGGCCCTGAATTGTATGAAGGGAGGTCATTTGGGCAAGGTGATCGGCTGGTGTCTAATAGACACCGATGTTAATTAGCTACCTGATGCAGGTAGTAGCCGATCAGCTAGTACAAACAAATTAATAATTGTGGCCGATCACTGATTACTGGCTACAACTTTCAGTCATTTTAGCACCTGGGTTACTAAGTTAGGTTTAAGCACTTAGAGCTGGTAATTAGGGTTAGGCTTTAGGTTTGTGGGGAGGGGGGTTTAGGTACTTAAAGGGGGGTTAGGGATTAGGTGGGGGGGGGGGCTTGGTTTAGGCACTAACAGGATGGACTGGGGCTAGCTATCAGGTAAGGGAAGGTCATTGTAGTGTCTTAGAAAGGATGGTTCAAGTGAGAATGGGTGATGGGAACTGCATAGTTAATTATCTCTAAACTACATAACCAACATTTTACCACTTACAACACCACCCGGCACCCAAATGAAGCAGTGCCGGGTGGCCTGCACTCAGAGCAATGTAAGTCAAGCGTTAAACTGAGAGAGCGAGTCTGTGCACAGAGCCACAGATTATCTTGCTTGTATAATAAGGTCTGGAAAATGAAATGAAGGTTAATCACATCAGCCAGTATTGAGTGAGTACAAATAACATGTCATTTACATTAACAGTTTTTAATCTCAGAATATACATTTTCCAGAGCTGTGATCAGCATGGCAGCTTTTCCAGGAAAGAAAATTCTCTAATCACATTGTGGTGAAATATAACAACAGGTTATCTGAAGGAGAAATCATCTGGTGTTCCACATTGTGTGCGTGAGAGGGAAGATTGTCGCTGCATGCGGCCGAGCTAAAGAGATAGCTTCTTTCCAGTATATAGACTATTTTACGTCACCAATCATTACTTGTCTGTAGTTTGGTTTTGTTTTTTAAATCATTTTAAAATCACTAATTGTGAAAACAGTAGCACCACAAAGATCATTATCTTCTTTTCAAAGGTTAGAACATAAAATAAATTCTTTAGACTCCTAGAGGTATTCCTGACACCCAGGGGCATAACTACAAATCATGGGACACCCCAACAAATCTTTGATGGTCAAAGAAAGGAAAACACACAATCGAGAGCCCCCAATAGTGTATTATTGATGATAAAGGAATGCCAAGGTAGCAGCAAATAGAAATATACTCACAAGTATGAGTTGCCGGGTTCAGGCAACCACTTAAAGCACTTATGGGGATATTAGGTCTGTCACCACTGAGGCTAAAATGTCGCTCTCTGTAGAAGGAAAGAAGGGGTGTTCACCCATCCACCAGGTGGATAACAATAATTGCAATGGAAATAGAGACGCCAGCAGAGTAAAAGTTTGATCATAGGCAAAAACAGATAAAGGTTGGGGGGCAAGAGTGGACCTTACCTCCCCAAAACCAAACACTGGAGTACGAATTAAATCTTGTTTAAACCATACATAGTGCTTGTGTTTGGTTTTGGGGAGGTAAGTCCATCTTTGCCTCCCAACTTTTATCTGTGTTTATATATGATCAACTTTTACTCTGCTGGCGCCTCTGTTTCCATTACAAATCTTTGATGGTGCCCCTCCAATGTTTCCTCAGTGACCCTTACAGCCTGGGGACCTATCTTGCAATGGTCATAAAGCAATAGTGGTCCTCATCACCAGTGCTGCGTAATATGTTGGCGCTTTATAAATACAACAAATAAATAAAATAAATAAATAAATCATCTTCACACCCATAACAAGTGTGTCTCCAAAAACACCTGATCTGAAGGATGAACTCTAGAGGGAGTAAAGTTGTAGTTGGGGGCCCTCACTGCTCTCGGCCCCCCTGCGATTGCAGGTGCTGCTCCCTTATAGTTATGACCCTGCTGACACCCTTCTAATTATGTTCACTTTAAAACAGTTTAAAATGAGGCTGTTGTTATTGGCAAAGAGAGGTCTTTGATTACGTTCCTTATGGACATAAGAGTAGCTGTGGGTGGGCATAGCTGCACAATTCACAGGCTACAGATAGCACGGCCCTAGAAATAAGGATTTTCTTTTTAAGGCTGGATGATGGAGAATAAGAGCCGCAAAAGGCACAAAATTCAAAAAAGTACTTGAAAGCTTTCAAGAGGCACACATACTGCAAGGACTTTCAGTCATTTTGACACATAAACTGAAGAAGTGGGCTTTGACTCATGGAAGGCATTGTTTCAAGTGCCAATAAATGCCCGTTCACATATCCCCCACTAGTATACCGTGTTTTTCGGACCATAAGACGCACCAGACCATAAGACGCACCCAGGTTTTAAGGACAAAAATCAGGAAAAAAATATAACTAAACCTAGGTGCATCTACAGTATGGTGCAGGGGTGTCTTACGGAGCTTTCCCTCCCCAAGCTAGCTCTGTCTCCTAAGCTACACTGCCCATCTAAAGTAACCCCTGCTGCCTTCCCCCGCTACATTAACCCCAACTGCCTCCCAGTTACACTGGCACCCCTCCCCCCCCCCTCAAGCTTCTGTATCCCCTGGCAACAGCAGGGAAAAAAGCTTTACTGTGGTGCCCGTCTCTCTTCCTGTGGCTCCTCCTGGCAGCCCAGAATTCCTTTTAAAAATACCTGTTCCATGGCGTCCCCACTCCCAACCTGTAGCCCCTGGCAATTGACCAGTAATAAAAAAAACCACTTTCCCTGTAGCTTTGTTTAGACCTCTCAAGCCTACTAAAATGAAAGCAACTGTGTAGGGTTAGGGTTGGCAACTCAAAAATGTATTACATTTACAATAAAACATTTAATGAAGGGATTCCACTTATCAATCTGCATGATGTCAAACATTATAGTTCTCCAACTCAAAACTGCAGCCACTACGTGTTCTACCACACGCTCAGCTTCTGAACCAGATACGACACTACAGCTGAATGTTAGATAAATGTTAATAATGTTACCGTAACTGTTAGATTGAATTCTGCTGCAAAAGTGCACATCAGACAATAACAAAAGCAATTGGTAGACAATTCCATAAATGAATAGATAGCACAGTACTTAAAGCAACTGTGGACTCTAAATTTGAAAGTAGAAAGAACGCCAATAAAACACAGGCTGTAATTTATATTTCCATGTATCCTATGTCAGAATTCCAAGAGCGACAGCCTTATTGTGACTCTCTGCATCCTTCAAGAATCTGTGCAAACCTAAGCGGCATAAATGTGATTACCCGAGGAGCACCATTTATTTGATAATCTCGAAATCCAGAGGTTGCCATTCAGGACACAGCATGGACACAAAGGTGCATCAGCCCAAAACAAGTCACAGATGGGATCATATGGTGCCAACTGTGTTTTTCTTGGACTATCTATATTATTTGTTAGTTGATAGCAGTTGCAGGTTGCCCAAGAGCGTCATCATGAGTCCTTTTTTCTTTAACCTATTACCCCGAGAAACCTGCTGGGTCTTATCCCTCACATCATAAAAAGTCAGTAGGGATTATCAATGAGATGCAAATTGTTCCAACATTATGCAAATTTTTATGCAAATGTATGCAGTTTGAAAATGGACCAATCAATTTAAACCCAGGTTTAAATTGATTGGTCCATTTTTAAGCTGCATACATTTGCATAAAATTTGCTTACATTTGCATCAACGTGGAACAATTTGCATGTCGGTGATCATCCCTAAAAAACAGCTACAAAAGTTGTAGCCCCTAGGGGGATATCAACACAGTGGTGATGTTACTGGGAAAGGCAGGGAGGGGAAAACTAAGCACACAGTGTGTATGATTTGACAAGCGAGTGTTGGGGGGGGGGGGGGTTTGCTAAGAATAAGTGATGGGTGGTCTGCACATATACAATGAAGCTATGACACATGAGAAGGTAGATAAGTATAGAGTGAGGTAAGTAATATGAATGAATGGAGTGGCCCAGAAGCACATAGTGAAGTTGGTTAGGACTTATCAGTAGATAAAAAGAAAATACAATTGCTATGACAGATATGAAGGGGAAGTCAGTAATGTGGGAATAACATGTGGTATATGGGAGGAGAGACACAAATTGTCCTACAATTTAAATACTGTATGTCTACTGCAGCCGGCGGCTCAGTGTTTACAGCTCAAAATATATATTTTTTTAGTCATAAGATGGGTCACTCAGTTTGGAAGGCAGAATGGTGGCGTGGTGGTTAGCGCACTTGTCTTGCAGCACTGGGTCCCTGTTTCGAAATTCCAACCCTGGAACTATCTACACAGAGTTTGTATGTTCTAACCGTGTCTGCATGGGTTTCCTCTGGGCACTCCGGTTTCCTCCCACACCTCAAAGACATACATATAGGTTAATTGGCTTTCCCCCAAATTGGCCCTAGACTACAATGCATACGCTACATGATACATACATAGACATATGACTATGGTAGGGATTAGATTGTGAGCCCCTGTGAAGGATAGCTAAATGACAAGACAATATATTTACTCTGTACAGCACTGCGGAAGATGTCAGCACTATATAAATACTAAATAATAAAAATAATAAAGAACCACACTGCGTAAGGGTAGGGCATAACTGTGATGTATTGCAAAATCAGATTTAAGTATGGTTGAACTCCCTAAACTACAATTTAAGTACCCACTCTTAGGGCCCATTTACACTTAATCAGTTGATGTGTGTTAGTGTGTGTTAGTCCGCGTTAGTGTGCGTTGGTACGCATTTTTCCATAGCATTGCATTGTGAAAAAGATTTCAGTTAAAATGCGTTAAGTGTGAAAGGTGCCATAGGAAAACATGGGCATTACTTTGAAAAACAGTTTTCTTTCAGTTATAACTGAGAGCAACTGATTAAAGAGGAACTCCAGTGAACATTTTACTGTTGGCAGGTTTTTGGCAGTTGGAAACAGCTGTAAGCAGCTATTTCCCACAAAAGTTTGAACTTTTTTTGTGGGAGTGGTTACTTGTGGGAGGGGTTCCACCACAATATCAGTCATACAGCGCCCCCTGATGGTCTGTTTGTGAAAAGGAATAGATTTCGCATGTAAAAGGGGGTATCAGCTACTGATTGGGATAAAGTTCAATTTTTGGTTGGAGTTTCTCTTTAAGTGTATACGGGGCCTTAGGCTCTTATTCAAATCCAGACTGAAAAGCCACCTGTTTAACATGGCGTGTGTGGACTTATAGAATTCTTCCTCTGTACCACAATTTGCTTTGAGTCGTACAGTGCTTTACAAATGTTATTTGTTGTTCTTCATAAAAGGACATTTGAATGCATTTCCTGTTTGTAAAAACATTTTCTTTTAATACAGAGAGCAGTACAAGTATGCTCTGCTAATTGGCAAATATAATCATTGCCAGCTAGAGTAAGCTCTCTGCCTGATCTCTTCACTCTGCTCCCCTTCCCTCCTCCCCTCTGCTGAATAGACACATTGCTGTGGCAACAGCTGACTCACTTCAGCAGAGAAATATGGGAGCAGAATGAAGAGACCTGACAGAGAGCTTCTAGCCAGCAGCAATGATTAAATTTGCAGATAAGCAGAGCAGTACAAATGTATACTACTTTCTTCTGTGAAAATAAACATCTTTACACACAGGGAATGCTTTAAAATATTATTTTATGTGCCTAAGAAAAGGCACTTTTTAGTCTAGGGAGTTTAATCCCACTTTAAGGATAAATGGTGTCCTAGGCAAAATAACTGCTTTGGGCTTCATGCTTCAGTAACATTTGCCAAATGCTTTTCCTCCCACAACTCAGAAACATACTGCTAGGTTAAGTGGTCCAAATTTGAGTCTAGACTTTGCTAGGAACTCCACAGCAGGACAGTGAATGATGTATATTATTTAGAGCATTCTGTGAAGTGCTCTGTAACATGTTGGTGTTATGCAAACAATAAAAGGCACAACATAGTAAATACACATAAAGTATCCACTATATTAGGATTGGTAAAGGTTGTTGAACACTGGAGAACATAAGTGATCCATCATACTTGGCTTAGATTTATTACACATAGTACGGTATCAGGTGGCAGACATTTCCTCACCAGGGTTATACTGGAGCATAGGGAGGGTTACTGAAAGGTTGATAAAACAGGTAGTCATCCAAAAACAGTGATTTCCCTGCACAGGATAACTCATATTCTCTAATGATCTCCACTCAAAGAAATGCTCATAAATCAAGACCTAATCTGTTTATAGAATAATATCAAAAGATCACTCCATTCCACTGCTAGAGCACGTATGCAATTAAATAAAATCATATAACATCTTCATCACATTTTATCATAAACCACTCTTAAGAGAAATATTAAAAACATCATTCCTCAAGCAAAGCAAATAGGATTCACATGTCTGTATATGATTCACTGTCTGCACAGGTAAATTGTATTGAACTTCTGTGAATACAGCTCTATATGGGGTGAGAGCAATAGATTTTTTAGTTTTGCCCAGAGATTTGATATTTCAATTATTTTGCTCGTGCTTACAAGGCTGCGTGCCACATAACCTGAGCGGCTTACAGCAACTGCATCATTTATTTGGTAAAATGAAGCTTGTTAACCACTTGAGGACCCTGGGCTTAAACCCCCCTAGTGACCAGGCCATTTTTTACAATATAGGCCACTGCAGCTTTAAAGGACTTACGAGGCCAGGAGGAGTAAAAAAAGTTAACTACTTGCATGGTCGTTTCAGGCACGGAGGACGTGGATAGCGTGGATCGGGGGGGTTGGCCCTAGAGCTGCGCAGCCGCACTCGCGGCCAGGAGGACTGCGCAGCCGCAGCCAGAGGAAGCGGCCATCTTTGAAGAGGCAGGAGAGCCCGACCCAGGCCGTGGGGTCGGGAGCCGTCCCGGGGGGATAATGAGCGGGGTGACCCGGCAGAGCGGCATGGAGGGCGCGAACGGCGTCCTCCGTGCCTGAAACGACCATGCAAGTAATTAACCTTTTTTACTCCGTTGGCCTCGTAAGTCCTTTAAGGCCTCCCTGCAGGGCCGTACAACTTAGCACACAAGTGATCCCCCCCTTTTCTGCCCACCAACAGAGGTCTCTGTTGGTGTGCTTTGATTGCTCCTCCAATGTTTGTTTATTTTTTTGACAATATTTTTGTTATTATTTTTTAAATAAATATGCCTATTTTTGTTATAATTTTGTAATCCCTCCCTCCCCTGCCAGCCTATGACAGCGATGAGAGCTGATTGCTCTCCTGTGTCCCAGGGGGACATAGATCACAGCGCTGTACTGTGTAAAGCGATTGCCGCTGGGAGACTGATGATGAAGCGGAGCTCCGTCATCCAAGCAGAGATGCATGCGCACAGGCGCGCACGATCTCCTGCAAATCCCCGCCCCAGGACTTTACGCCGAACGGCGTTAGGCGGTCCTGGGGCTGCCACCGCGGTCACACCCATCAGCCTGACACAGTCGGCAAGTAGTTAAACTTCAGGACATACAGTGGAGTCCCATTTTATGAAACAAATGATGATGACGACATGATAAGCCTAGACTGTATGCAGTTTGTGCATCAATTTAATTTTTTAAGGTCACTGAACACATTGGCCCATATACAATTAACTTTTTCTCCACAATTTTTTTTCCTAGGAGATAATTTTTCATCTTCTCTTTAAAGGACATCAATTACTCAGTGAGAGTTATGCTGTAGTCTGCCTCAGTCCGACCCAGTCCTGACCCGGACAGAAACTGTCACTTCCATCCTGATGTTTAACTCTTTCAGGCAGAGAAAGTAAAAAAGAAACACAGCCTAGATATTTGTGTGTGTTGGCACTGTACATACACATGTCTATCTCATCATGTCACATGTCACCTCAGTTGTCCTTTAAAATAACTTTTAAGCACTTTATAACTGACAAAGTACCAAAAAGTAGAAGCTAAGTGCTATTGATTTTTTTTTCTGAGTATTTTCTAGTTTGCTGGTGGCTTAAAAAGAATCCGAAGGCATATTAAAAAAAAACAAAAAACAGATACTTACCCAAGGCTTGACCCCCGCAAGCTTGTCCATTCAAATCTCCCACCGCAGGAGGTTTCGGATATCTTATGGAACCTGAGTGCTCAGAAAGACAGGCGGCTCTGTACTACACACGTGCAGGTGCGCGAGAGATGGTGCTCGCGCATGCATAGTATAGAGTGGCCCAAGTGCTCCCGAAGACTTCAGAAGCCCACCCAAAGTAAAAGAGAGCAGTCTCCAATGCTAATGGGACAGCCAGCGCAGGAACAACGGGACGAGGAGAGGAACGGGAAGGCTCTTTAGAACCCAGAGCCTTCCTTCTCCTTAGGTAAGTATCATTTTTTTGTTTTTTAATTTGCCTTCAGATTCTTTTTAAAAGGCATTTTATTGATAGGGTGTGAATTATCAACTAGGAGAAAAGGTGAATTGAATAGGGGCCATTGACTCTAATGTTAAAGTAACATAGGGACACTAAAGTGAGGAAACTCACTTCAGGGTTGTTAACTGAGTAGAGGGAAGGCTCTGGATAGTACAGAGCCTTATCATTCCTCCATCTTGCCTTTTGTTACCCCACTGTCCACCAGTAAAGCTGGTCGACCTGCAGGTCTTTGAGTGGTACTGAGGATGTGTGAATCCCTTCTACATATGCATGACTCCAAACTCGAGCACATGCAATAATGGTGCACATGCCCTTAGAACTACTTGGGGACATAAGCAGTTCTAAAGAGCTGTTGGAGCAAACAGATTTATTGACTGACATCAGAGGAACAAGAAGAAGGATGAAGGAACGAGAAGACGCTATACTATTTCTCACGCCAAGTTTGATTTAATTTTTTTTTAACTTGTAAGCACCAAGTGTCCAACCCTACCAGGCCCAGCCACAACAACTTCCAGCTCCTACCCTAACTGTCAGTCATGACATATCTATTTACATTATTATAGTTATCCAGCCCACATTTTTGTTTTTGATTAAATATAGTAGAAAGGTTACACACACTGTCAGACTTATTTTCCGAGTTTCCATTGTGGAGATTTCCATGCATTTCCTGTTTTTTAGTAGTGGGATCTTAAGGTGTACCAAAGATTAAATGTGGACAGGACGACTTTTCACCAAAGTCAGCAGCTGAATGGAGCTGCCGACCTTGGGGAAAAGTCGTCCTGTGTAATACAAGTAACTATGGAAAGATGCATACCATTTTGAAGCTCTCTTTCTCCTCTTTCCAGCGACAGATAAACCGCCGCCCTACGCCATTTAGTTTTTGTTATTTTTGCGATTGAAATCGCGTTTGCCACGAAAATAGCGAAAACTAAAAGGCGTAGGGTGGCGGTTTATATATTGTTGGAAAAAGGAGAAAGAGAGGTTAAAAATGGTATCCATCTTTCTATAGTTACTGCACTGCTCGGAGTCCCTTTAACTAACAGTTAGCACCA
Organism: Hyperolius riggenbachi; assembly: GCF_040937935.1. Taxonomy (NCBI): domain Eukaryota; kingdom Metazoa; phylum Chordata; class Amphibia; order Anura; family Hyperoliidae; genus Hyperolius; species Hyperolius riggenbachi. Next base: position 287,591,549 of record NC_090647.1, read on the forward strand.
CTTTGTGAATCAAGCCCAATATGTGAAATCAGCAAAAAGTCTTGAAAGAGGAGGTTAGTGGAGAAAACAACTGTATGGGTGAAGATGGAAAGGTATAATGTCTATGTATAGAAGAGCTAAGTACATGGTCTGGACTGGGGAGGCAATAAAATGAGGAGTTATGCAGTGATGCTCGGATACCCCTTTTTATTATTCGAGTTTGGTCGAATTCGAATAGTAAATTTTTTGAATTCGGTCGAATATTCGAGTCGAATATTTTTTACTATTCGATTCGACCTCGGACTTCGAGCTCACTATTCGAGTCGGTATTCGAGCTCATTATTCGAGCTGACTATTCGAATTGGCCTTAAATAGCTTCCAACACTTGTTTTGAGGGTGAATGATGCAAGAAACATCTTTTTTTCCAAGTAACAACAGCAAGTGATTATGTGTGGATGTTCCTTTAAAAAAAAGTGGAAAGAGAAGAGAAGTTGTGTCCAAAATTCTGTTCAGTAGTGTATATACTTCTTCTTCTTCTTCTTCTTTATCTTCTATATCTTCTTCTTCTTCTTCTATATCTTCTTCTTCTTCTTCTTCTTAATTATCTTCTTCTTCTTCTATATCTTCTTCTTCTATAACTTCTTCTTCTTCTTCTTCACTTATTTCTCTTTTATATATTTTTTTTTAAAGAAATGCAGCTATTTTTGAGCGTAATAAATAGCTGGTGGCGAACGCATGTTGGAAGCGCCATTGTATGTGCTCCCTGGCAGTGGAAACACACAGACAGCAGGAGGTAAATTCAGCAGCAGCAGCAGGAGGAGGAGGATGATTGTGTGGCAGCAGGCAGTCAATGAGGCAGGCAGCGAGACATAATAGGCTGTGTGGTACCTAGCGGTGGTACCAGGCCATAAATACGCAGCATGAGGTTCCAGACAGCGGTCGTGAAGCCCACATCATGTCCAATACACAACTGGGACAACACAGTTTTCAACCCGGACACCTCTAAAAATAATATCACAAAGTATTAATAAAAAGTATATATATATTTTTGTTTTTTTAAAGAAATGCAGCTATTTTTGAGCGTAACAAATAGCTGGTGGCGCATGGTGGAAGCGCCATTGTATGTGCTCCCTGGCAGTGGAAACACACAGACAGCAGGAGGTAAATTCAGCAGCAGGAGGAGGAGGATGAGTGTGTGGCAGCAGGCAGTCAATGAGGCAGGCAGCGTGACATAATAGCCCTGGTACCTAGCGGTGATACCAGGGCTGTAAATAAACACAACAGGAGGTCCCAGACAGCGGTCGTGCAGCCCACATCGTGTCCAATACACAACTGGGACAACACAGTTTTCAACCCGGGCACCTCAGAAAAATTAAACCTTTTTTTTTTTTAAATGGTTTTTTTGTTTTGTTTTCACAGCAAATTACACAGATATAGCTATTGTTTGACGTAATAGCTGGTGGCAGAGTGGCAGCAGAAGGTAATTCTGTGTACCCTGGCAGTGGGAAACACAGACAGACAGCAGCAGCAGCAGGAGGAATGGAGGAGTAATGAGAGTAGCTATTGTTTGACGTAATAGCTGGTGGCAGAGTGGCAGCAGAAGGTAAATCTGTGTACCCTGGCAGTGGGAAACACAGACAGGCAGCAGCAGAAGCAGGAGGAATGGAGGAGTAGTGTGAGTGTGGCAGCAGGTAGGTAGGCAGCGTGACATAATAGCCCTGGTACCTAGCGGTGATACCAGGGCTGTAAATAAACACAACAGGAGGTCCCAGACAGCGGTCGTGCAGCCCACATCGTGTCCAATACACAACTGGGACAACACAGTTTTCAAACCGGGCACCTCAGAAAAATTAAACCTTTTTTTTTTTTAAATGTTTTTTTTGTTTTGTTTTCACAGCAAATTACACAGATATAGCTATTGTTTGACGTAATAGCTGGTGGCAGAGTGGCAGCAGAAGGTAATTCTGTGTACCCTGGCAGTGGGAAACACAGACAGACAGCAGCAGCAGCAGGAGGAATGGAGGAGTAATGAGAGTAGCTATTGTTTGATGTAATAGCTGGTGGCAGAGTGGCAGCAGAAGGTAATTCTGTGTACCCTGGCAGTGGGAAACACAGACAGACAGCAGCAGCAGCAGGAGGAATGGAGGAGTAATAAGAGTAGCTATTGTTGGATGTAATAGCTGGTGGCAGAGTGGCAGCAGAAGGTAAATCTGTGTACCCTGGCAGTGGGAAACACAGACAGGCAACAGCAGCAGCAGGAGGAATGGAGGAGTAGTGTGAGTGTGGCAGCAGGTAGGTAGGCAGCGTGACATAATAGCCCTGGTACCTAGCGTTGATACCAGGGCTTTAAATAAATACAACAGGAGGTCCCAGACAGCGGTCGTGCAGCCCACATCGTGTCCAATACACAACTGGGACAACACAGTTTTCAAACCGGGCACCTCAGAAAAATTAAACCTTTTTTTTTTTTAAATGTTTTTTTTGTTTTGTTTTCACAGCAAATTACACAGATATAGCTATTGTTTGACGTAATAGCTGGTGGCAGAGTGGCAGCAGAAGGTAATTCTGTGTACCCTGGCAGTGGGAAACACAGACAGACAGCAGCAGCAGCAGGAGGAATGGAGGAGTAATGAGAGTAGCTATTGTTTGATGTAATAGCTGGTGGCAGAGTGGCAGCAGAAGGTAATTCTGTGTACCCTGGCAGTGGGAAACACAGACAGACAGCAGCAGCAGCAGGAGGAATGGAGGAGTAATAAGAGTAGCTATTGTTGGATGTAATAGCTGGTGGCAGAGTGGCAGCAGAAGGTAAATCTGTGTACCCTGGCAGTGGGAAACACAGACAGGCAACAGCAGCAGCAGGAGGAATGGAGGAGTAGTGTGAGTGTGGCAGCAGGTAGGTAGGCAGCGTGACATAATAGCCCTGGTACCTAGCGTTGATACCAGGGCTTTAAATAAATACAACAGGAGGTCCCAGACAGCGGTCGTGCAGCCCACATCGTGTCCAATACACAACTGGGACAACACAGTTTTCAACCCGGGCACCTCAGAAAAATTAAACCTTTTTTTTTTTTTTTTTTTTTTTAATGGTTTACTTTTTTTTTTACAGCAAATTACACAGATATAGCTATTGTTTGACGTAATAGCTGGTGGCAGAGTGGCAGCAGAAGGTAAAATCTGTGTACCCTGGCAGTGGGAAACACAGACAGACAGGCAGCAGCAGCAGCAGGAGGAATGGAGGAGTAGTGTGAGTGTGGCAGCAGGTAGGTAGGCAGCATGACATAATAGCCCTGGTACCTAGCGTTGATACTAGGGCTGTAAATAAACACCACAGGAGGTCCCAGACAGCGGTCGTGCAGCCCACATCGTGTCCAATACACAACTGGGACAACACAGTTTTCAACCCAGGCACCTCAGAAAAATTAAACCTTTTTTTTTTTTTTAATGGTTTACTTTTTTTTTTTTTTTTTTACAGCAAATTACACAGATATAGCTATTGTTTGACGTAATAGCTGGTGGCAGAGTGGCAGCAGAAGGTAAAATCTGTGTACCCTGGCAGTGGGAAACACAGACAGGCAGCAGCAGCAGCAGGAGGAATGGAGGAGTAGTGTGAGTGTGGCAGCAGGTAGGTAGGCAGCGTGACATAATAGCCCTGGTACCTAGCGTTGATACCAGGGCTTTAAATAAATACAACAGGAGGTCCCAGATAGCGGTCGTGCAGCCCTCATCGTGTCCAATACACAACTGGGACAACACAGTTTTCAACCCGGGCACCTCAAAAAAATTAAAAATTGTTGTTTTTTTTAATGGTTTACTTTTTTTTTTTTTTACAGCAAATTACACAGATATAGCTATTGTTTGACGTAATAGCTGGTGGCAGAGTGGGAGCAGAAGGTCATTCTGTGTACCCTTGCAGTGGGAAACACAGACAGACAGACAGCAGAAGGGCAGTACACAGCAGCCCACTGTAGATGTAAAATGTGTGGCTGCAGGCGACGTAATAGTCAAAGTGAACCAGGCTGGCTTAGTGAGCAGGAGCCAGGAGGTGGTAAAGGGTGGTAAGGCACATTAACGATGGTTCTTCCGGCAGCCAGTTCATGTCCCCCTCTCGCCGACAACAGGGGCCAGGAACTCGCCTTCCACCCACGCCTGGTTCATCTTGAGAAACGTCAGTCTGTCCACAGACTTGTGAGACTCACCTCCTCTCTAGTCACTGCTGCCGGAGCCTCTACAGTCCTGTAGAGCTCGTGGCTGAGAGACAGCAGGTCTGTGGGGCGCTTGCTGCTGGATGCAGGCACCTGCTGCTGCCTCTGTGCTGGCTGCTGGACAGTGGGGGTGGAAGGCTGGGGGAAGGCTTCCTCCAAGCGCTCAACAAGGGCCTGCTGCAAGCTCCTTATTTGTTGCGCTGGGTTTCCTCCTGCAGGCGGCAGGAACTGGCTCAACTTCCCCTTGAGGCGTGGGTCCAACATCATGCTGATCCAGATGTACTCCCTCTGCTTCATCTGGATCACCCTGGGGTCCCTGCGCAGGCACGTCAGCATGTGCGCTGCCATTGGGAAGAGGCGGGCCACGTGTGCTGGCACATCGACGGCAGTGCTGTCCTCATCCTCCTCCTCTGCCGCCTCATCCTCTCTCCACCCCCGCACCAACTCAGCTGCGCTGTGCTGATCCCCCTCATCAGCAGCAAGGTCAGGGACCTCCACCAAGTCCTCCTCCTCCTCCCCCTCAAAGGTGGACTGTGCAGCTGCTTGCCTCTCCTGCTGGTCCAAGGCTGCCGCTCCCTGTTCCAGCAAAGCATCGAGGGCCCTGTTCAGCAGACAAACCAGGGGCACCCACTCGCAGACCATAGCATGGTCCCTGCTCACCATGTTAGTGGCCTGCAGAAAGGGAGCCAGCACTAAGCACACCTGCTGCATGTGCCTCCAGTCGTCATCGGGGACGATGGACGGGATGTTGCTTGTCTTGTCCCTTCTCTGAGCGGCGGAAACAGTGGCCAGGGCAAGGTACTGGTTGACAGCGTGCTTCTGTTCAACCAGACGCTCCAACATCGCCAGGGTGGAGTTCCAGCGAGTTGGAACGTCAAGGATCAGCCGATGGCGTGGCAGCTCCAGCTCCTTTTGCACGTCTTCCAGGCTCGCACAGGCTGCAGCCGAGCGCCGGAAGTGACGCACAACGTTCCTTGCTGTTTCCAGCAGTTCGCCCATCCCCTGGTAGGTGCGCAAGAACTTCTGCACCACCAGGTTCAGCACGTGGGCAAGACAGGGGATGTGGGTCAGGTTTCCCCTGTCAATTGCGGCAACCAGATTGGCCCCATTGTCGGCCACCACCTCTCCGACTCTGAGGCCTCTGGGGGTCAGCCAAATCCTCTCCTGCTCCTGGAGTTTGGCCAACACATGGGTTGCCGTCAGTTTGGTCTTCCCAAGGCTGACCAAGTGCAGCAGCGCTTGGCAGTGGCGGGCCTTCACACTGCTGCTGAGGTGGGGGGTTTGGCCAGGTGTGCCAGAGGATGGCAGAGGATCGGAGGAACCTGCTGCAGTTCCCCTGACCCTGCGGGGTGGCACCACCCACTGTGTTGCTGCTGCTGCTGTGCCCGCTGCTGCTCTCCCATCCTCATCCCCTTCCACCAAGCTGACCCAGTGGACAGTGAAGGACAGGTAGCGGCCTGTCCCGAAGCGGCTGCTTCAGGAGTCCATGGTGACGTGGACCCTTTCACCAACCGTGTGCTCCAGCCCTCGCTCCACATTGGCCATCACAAAGCGGTGCAGTGCAGGAATGGCCTTGCGGGCAAAGTAGTGTCTGCTGGGGAGCTGCCAGTCTGGGGCTGCACAAGCAAGCAGCGCACGCATGTCGCTACCCTCCTGCATGAGCGTGTACGGCAGGAGTTGGAAGCACATGGCCCGTGCCAGCAAGCCGTTCAGCTGATGCACGCGACGGCTGCTGGGAGGCAGAGCCCTAACCACCCCCTGGAAGGACTCGCTCAAAAGGCTCTGGCGTGGCCTTTTGCTAGCACGGGAATCAGCGGACACAGCAGAAGAGGCCACTGAGGACTGGCTGCCAGAACAGGCCTCAGTGTCGGCGGCAGGAGTTGCAGAGGGGGGAGGAGCAGTGCGTTTCCGCACTCCTGCTGGTGCTGCTGGAGGAGCAGGAGGGCGGGTGGCTGCTGTTGCTGCTGCTGCTGCTGCTGAAGGCTGTGCAGTGATGGGTGTGGTGCCACTGCCAGCACCAGATGCCTTCAGCCTCTGGAACTCCTCATGCTGGTGGAAATGTTTAGCAGCAAGGTGGTTGATGAGTGAGCTGGTGCTGAACTTTAAGGGGTCTGGACCTCGGCTCAACTTCCGCTGACAGTGGTTGCAAGTGGCGTACTTGCTGTACACTGTGGGCATTGTGAAAAATCGCCAGATTGGTGACAAGAACAACCCCCTACGGCCTGGAGCCGCTGCTGCCTGTCTCCCTGTGGTGGTTGGTAGTGTTGGGCGAACATCTAGATGTTCGGGTTCGGGCCGAACAGGCCGAACATGGCCGCGATGTTCGGGTGTTCGACCCGAACTCCGAACATAATGGAAGTCAATGGGGACCCGAACTTTTGTGCTTTGTAAAGCCTCCTTATATGCTACATACCCCAAATTTACAGGGTATGTGCACCTTGGGAGTGGGTACAAGAGGAAAAAAAAATTTAGCAAAAAGAGCTTATAGTTTTTGAGAAAATCGATTTTAAAGTTTCAAAGGGAAAACTGTCTTTTAAATGCGGGAAATGTCTGTTTTCTTTGCACAGGTAACATGCTTTTTGTCGGCATGCAGTCATAAATGTAATACATATAAGAGGTTCCAGGAAAAGGGACCGGTAATGCTAACCCAGCAGCAGCACACGTGATGGAACAGGAGGAGGGTGGCGCAGGAGGAGAAGGCCACGCTTTGAGACACAACAACCCAGGCCTTGCATGAGGACAAGAAGCGTGCGGATAGCATGCTTTGTACCACCATGCAGTCATAAATGTAATAAAGATAAGTGGTTCAATAAACAGGGACCACGCGGCAACGCTAACCCAGCAGCAGCACACGTGATGGAACAGGAGGAGGCGCAGGAGGAGAAGGCCACGCTTTGTGAGACACAACAACCCAGGCCTTGCATGAGGACAAAAAGCGTGCGGATAGCATGCTTTGTACCGCCATGTAGTCATAAATGTAATAAAGATAAGAGGTTCAATAAACAGGGACCACGCGGCAACGCTAACCCAGCAGCAGCAGCAGCAGCAGCACACGTGATGGAACAGGAGGAGGCGCAGGAGGAGAAGGCCACGCTTTGTGAGACACAACAACCCAGGCCTTGCATGAGGACAAAAAGCGTGCGGATAGCATGCTTTGTACCGCCATGTAGTCATAAATGTAATAAAGATAAGAGGTTCAATAAACAGGGACCACGCGGCAACGGTAACCCAGCAGCAGCAGCAGCACACGTGATGGAACAGGAGGAGGCGCAGGAGGAGAAGGCCACGCTTTGTGAGACACAACAACCCAGGCCTTGCATGAGGACAAAAAGCGTGCGGATATAGCAGCAATGCTTTTTGCCGCCATGCAGTCATAAATGTAATACAGATGAGAGGTTCAATAAACAGGGACCGGAAACGCTAAACCATCCCAGATGTTCATCGGTCATGTTACTTGGTTGGGGTCCAGGAGTGTTGCGTAGTCGTTTCCAATCCAGGATTGATTCATTTTAATTTGAGTCAGACGGTCTGCATTTTCTGTGGAGAGGCGGATACGCCGATCTGTGATGATGCCTCCGGCAGCACTGAAACAGCGTTCCGACATAACGCTGGCTGCCGGGCAAGCCAGCACCTCTATTGCGTACATTGCCAGTTCGTGCCAGGTGTCTAGCTTCATGCCCGGTTTCAGGTCCAGCGGTGCCAGCCACAAATCCGTCTGTTCCTTTATTCCCCTCCAAATTTCCTCCCCTGTGTGCTGCTTATCCCCAAGGCAGATCAGCTTCAGCAACGCTTGCTGACGCATGCCAACAGCTGTGCTGCACTGCTTCCACGATCCTACTGCTGCTGGTGCTGGGTTAGCATTTCCGGATGAGGTACAGCTTTGAGATGCGTTGGAGGAGAAGGAGTCAGAGAGGTAGGTGCTGCTGTTGTTATCCAGCTGTTTGCGGCGTGGGCAACACCCGCGCCGTAGCAGGTGAGGAATCGCTGCCAGGCTCCACAAGGTTCACCCAGTGCGCGGTAAGGGAGATGTATCGACCCTGGCCGAACGCACTCGTCCAGGTGTCAGTGGTGAGGTGAACCTTGCAGGCAACGGCATTCTTCAAGCTTCGGGTTATTTAGCTGACCACGTGCTCATGCAACTCAGGCACTGCAGAGCGCGCAAAGTGGTAGCGGCTGGGAACCACGTAACGTGGGATGGCCACTGACATCATGCCCTTGAAGCTGTTTGTCTCCACCACTCGATATGGCAGCATTTCGCAGGCCAGAAGCTTGGCTATGCTGGCTGGCTGTTACTGCCACGGCCCGGGGGTCATTTGCTGGCAATTTCCTCTTGTGCTCAAACATCTCAGAAACAGACAACTCAACCGTAGCGCTGCACACCGAAGGGCTGTTGGTTGTTGTGTTTGATGAACACTGGGAGACCTCAAGAGCACTAGTCCGGAAAGTGACAGTGTCAGCATCGTCTGATGTTTGTGAATGTTGTGAACCACGCAATGGCTGGGCTACTGCTGCTGCTGAGGCGGGTCTGGTGGTGAGTCTGGTGAACCCAAGGGAGGCAGTGTTGCTGGTGGTACCCTGTCCTGCCGCGTTTGCCCACAGAGTGGGATGTTTGGATAGAATGTGGCGGCTCATGCTGGTGGTGGAGAGGTTGTTAATACTTTTCCCCCTGCTCAGGCGGGTCTTGCACACCTTGCAAATCGCCATGGTAACATCCTCAGTGCAGTCTTCAAAGAAAGCCCAGACTTTAACTGGCTGAGGACTCGGACCTCGTGCGTGATGTGCTGGTGCTGCTTAACCCACTGCTGGACGCTTGAGAGGTCATCCAAGTAATTATCTGGTCCTGTTCTTTTGGATCTGTGAGGGTTGTTGTCCTGGACAACATGGGCAGTATTGAGTGGGTTTTCTTGGGTGCTCCCCTGTGGCCTGTACGTGAACCGTCAGGGGAAACACCTCTTCCCTTGCCCCTCCCTCTTTCACCGGATTTCTTCCTCATTTCACTTATCCTTAAAGTACACGCTGACTGGCAGCAGTACAGTGGCAGTACAGAAATGCTATACAGTGGTGGGTGAGCGGTGTACCACTATTGTCAGCAGTGACACAGAGCACAATGCTATACAGTGGCGGGTGAGCGGTGTACTACTGTTCCCAGCAGACACAGAGTGGAAGTAAACACAATGCTATATAGTGTGGCTGAGCCGTGTACACAGAGTGGCATTAAACACAATGCTATATAGTCTGCTATATAGTCACCCCGAACAGGGTGATGTTCTGCAGAACCCGAACAGTGGCAAACACTGTTCGCCCAACACTACTGGGAGGGAACGCAGATTTTAGTACCTAAACACACGATACAACATGTTTTCCGGGGTCGGACTCTGAGGCACATACAGATGGTCCCGATCATCATCCTCATCATACAACTCTTCTCCTGAGTCTGACCCACCCACCACCTCTGCCACCCCAACATCCCCAGACACAGACCCCTCATCGTCCTCAACATTAACTTGGGATGCTGGCCTGAGCCAGACCTCCTCCTCCACATCAGGCCCCATCATCTCCTCAATGGCAGCCCTCATTAATCGCTCTGGCGACGGACTGATGGACACAACGTTCTCCTCCGGGGAGGGCTGCTGCTGACCACTGGCTGCTGGGGTGGATGTTATAGCTTGCGTGGGGCGTTGGCTGTTGCTGTTGTTGGGAGTGCTGCTCACAGCGGAGGTCTCTGGGGAACTCATGTTGAGCTCATATAGTGGTTGACGGTGAGTGGAGTATTACTGATCCCAGCAATATACACACTGACTGGCAGAGTACGCAATGCTATATAGTGTGGCTGAGCGGTGTACACAGAGTGGCAGTAAACACAATGCTATATAGTCTGGCTGAGCGAGCGGTGTACTACTGTTCCCAGCAGAATCAGAGTGGCAGTAAACAATGGTATATAGTCTGGCTGAGCGGTGTACATAGAGTGTCAGTAAACAATGGTATATAGTCTGGCTGAGCGAGCGGTGTACTACTGTTCCCAGCAGAATCAGAGTGGCAGTAAACAATGGTATATAGTCTGGCTGAGCGGTGTACATAGAGTGTCAGTAAACAATGGTATATAGTCTGGCTGAGCGAGCGGTGTACTACTGTTCCCAGCAGAATCAGAGTGGCAGTAAACAATGGTATATAGTCTGGCTGAGCGGTGTACACAGAGTGTCAGTAAACAATGGTATATAGTGTGGCTGAGTGGTGTACACAGAGTGTCAGTAAACAATGGTATATAGTCTGGCTGAGCGGTGTACACAGAGTGGCAGTAAACACAATGCTATATACTCTGGCTGAGCGAGCGGTGTACTACTGTTCCCAGCAGACACAGAACAGTAAACAGAATGCTATATAGTGTGGCTGAGCGAGCGGTGTACCACTATTCCCAGCAGACACAGAACAGTGAACAGAATGCTATATAGTGTGGCTGAGCGAGCGGTGTACCACTATTCCCAGCAGACACAGAACAGTAAACAGAATGCTATATAGTGTGGCTGAGCGAGCGGTGTACCACTATTCCAAGCAGACACAGAACAGTGAACAGAATGCTATATAGTGTGGCTGAGCGAGCGGTGTACCACTATTCCCAGCAGACACAGAGTGGCAGTAAACAGAATGCTATATAGTGTGGCTGAGCGAGGTACACAGAGTGGCAGTAAACAGAATGCTATATAGTGTGGCTGAGCGAGCGGTGTACCACTATTCCCAGCAGACACAGAACAGTGAACAGAATGCTATATAGTGTGGCTGAGCGAGCGGTGTACCACTATTCCCAGCAGACACAGAACAGTGAACAGAATGCTATATAGTGTGGATGAGCGAGCGGTGTACCACTATTCCCAGCAGACACAGAACAGTAAACAGAATGCTATATAGTGTGGCTGAGCGAGCGGTGTACCACTATTCCCAGCAGACACAGAACAGTGAACAGAATGCTATATAGTGTGGCTGAGCGAGCGGTGTACCACTATTCCCAGCAGACACAGAACAGTGAACAGAATGCTATATAGTGTGGCTGAGCGAGCGGTGTACTACTGTTCCCAGCAGACACAGAACAGTACACAGAATGCTATATAGTGTGGCTGAACGAGCGGTGTACTACTGTTCCCAGCAGACACAGAACAGTACACAGAATGCTATATAGTGTGGCTGAACGAGCGGTGTACCACTATTCCAAGCAGACACAGAACAGTGAACAGAATGCTATATAGTGTGGCTGAGCGAGCGGTGTACCACTATTCCCAGCAGACACAGAGTGGCAGTAAACAGAATGCTATATAGTGTGGCTGAGCGAGGTACACAGAGTGGCAGTAAACAGAATGCTATATAGTGTGGCTGTGCAAGCGGTGTACTACTATTCCCAGCAGACACAGAGTGGCAGTAAACAGAATGCTATATAGTGTGGCTGAGCGAGGTACACAGAGTGGCAATAAACAGAATGCTGAGCGAGCGGTGTACTACTATTCCCAGCAGCGACACACAATGACTGGGGGGGACCCTGGCTAGCGTGGCTGGAGCGCGAACTACCCTGCCTGCCTACCCAAAGCTAAACCCACAGACAAATGGCGGAGATATGACGTGGTTCGGGTATTTATTTACCCGAACCACGTGACAGTTCGGCCAATCAGAGCGCGTTCGGGTCCGAACCACGTGACCCGTTCGGCCAATCACAGCGCTAGCCGAACGTTCGGGGAACGTTCGGCCATGCGCTCTTAGTTCGGCCATATGGCCGAACGGTTTGGCCGAGCACCGTCAGGTGTTCGGCCGAACTCGAACATCACCCGAACAGGGTGATGTTCTGCAGAACCCGAACAGTGGCGAACACTGTTCGCCCAACACTAGTGGTTGGGGGGGGGGCTTGGGTGCGGCTGGTGGTGGTACTGGCAGATGCTGCTGCTGCTGCTGCTGCTGCTGAGCCTGAGACACCAGCAGGCTGTGGGACCTGCCTACTGCTGCCAATGCTTGCAATGATGCGCCTCCTTGCAAGGCCCACAAGCGCATCCTCCTCCTCCTCCTCAGAGCTGCTGACGACGACATCCCCAGGAGCTGGTAGCACCCAGTCTTTGTCTGTCACCGTGTCATCATCATCCTCCCCCTCCTGAAACATGTCCTGCTGGGATGATGACCCCCCAAACTCCTCTCCTGATGCATGGATGGGCTGCTTGACTGTCGCCACAGTCTTGCTGTCCAATCCCTCCTCCCCCAAAGTGCCCATCAGCATCTCCTCCTCAAAATCGCCAACAACAGCAGACAATTTACTCATGATGCCTGGGGTCAAAAGATTGCTGAATGGCAGATCGCCAAGTGATGGTGAACTGGCCTCCTCCCCAGGCCCTGCTGGGCGGCTGCTGTGAACAGGGGTGGTGGTGGTGGTGAGGGTGGAGGCCTCGGATGCAGATCTGATGGCGGGCTGCTCTTCCTCCGTCATCACTTGCACCACAGTGGCTGCATCCTTTTCCTCAATGGGACGTTTCCGACCCGGCTGGAGGAAAATAGGAGCAGGTACTACACGCTGCTGCTGCTGCTGCTGTGTCTCTGCAGCGTGAGTTGCAGAAGCTCCTGCTGGGCGGCGCCCAAGGCGTCCACGGCCAGTGGCTAGAGGCGGAATGTTAGCCACTGACGCAGCTGCTGCTGCTGCAGAACTGTGCATGGTGGCGCGGCCGCGGCTTGCCACAATGCTGTTCCCTCTCCTCCTGATTCCCTTGCTGCCCTTCCCCTTGCCCAAACCGCGCTGGCTGCCACTTCCAGACATCTTTGATGTTTTGGGCGTAAACAAAAAAGTTTTTTAAAAGGGCAGGTGAAAAAGTGGGGTACTTTAATGGAGTGGGTTGGTGGGTGAGTTGACACTAATCACTAAGTGATTAGATCGCTAAGTGATTACTAGTACAGTACTAATACAAAATACAATAATTCAGTAATCAGTAAGTGTGAACAGTGAGTGTGTCCCCTAGTACACTAACTAGAAAATACAATAATCAGTAGTAATCAGATTCAGTAGAAGGAAATAGAGTGTGTGTAGTACACTACAGACAGTGCACGCACACACACACGCAGGAGCTAGCCTATGAACAGTGACTGAGTGTCCCTAGTACAGTAAGTAGTAACAGTAAGTACAACTAGAAATTACAATAATCAGTAGTAATCAGAAGGAAATAGAGTGTGTGTACTGCACAGACAGTGTACGCACGCACACACGCAGGAGCTAGCCTATGAACAGTGACTGAGTGTCCCTAGTACAGTAAGTATTAACAGTAAGTACAACTAGAAATTACAATAATCAGTAGTAATCAGAAGGAAATAGAGTGTGTGTACTGTACAGACAGTGCACGCACGCACACACGCAGGAGCTAGCCTATGAACAGTGACTGAGTGTCCCTAGTACAGTAAGTAGTAACAGTAAGTACAACTAGAAATTACAATAATCAGTAGTAATCAGAAGGAAATAGAGTGTGTGTACTGTACAGACAGTGCACGCACACACGCAGGAGCTATGAACGAACAAACAGTGACAGTGAGTGTCCTAGTACAGTTACAGTATACTACAAAATACAATCACTCAGTAGTAAAGGACAGCAGAAACACTGGTATAGATGAGAAATAAACTAACAGAGGACAGGAGGACAGCTGTGCCCACACAGGCAAGGCCCTGAGGCCTAAAGCTGTGTAAGCTTGCCTGCAGCAGCTGGCTGTCTCTATGTAACACACAAGCTACTAACTAAAATAAAATGTCTATCTAACTAACAACAATATAGGTGTATATAGGAGGTGTATGTGAGCAAAAACGCTAGGTGATTGACCACAATAAAGCTCTTGCTAAGCCAAAGCACAAAGGAGCAGATCTCTCTCTGTACAAAGTCAGGCAAGGACGGAAAAACCTAAAATGGCGGCCGCTATTTATAGGGTAGGGGCTGGCCAGGGTCCCCCTCTGTGATTGGCTGCCGACAGAGGGCCTGGGAGCCCTCTGATTGGCTCTAAGGACATCAATCTGGGCTATGACGCTATTCGAGCTCGGTATTCAAGCTCGAATAGCGCTGTTTGCTCGAATAGCGCGAATAGTGAATGGGCTATTCGAATTAACTCGAATAGCCCATTCGAATAGCTGCAGCTATTCGAGCTCGGTATTCGAGCTCGAATAGCTGAAAAAGAGCTCGAATATTCGAGCTACTCGAATATTCGAGCTCTGCTGAGCACCACTGGAGTTATGTAAAGGCAACCAGAGCTTGACATGACCATGGCCAGTTTGTTTGCTTTTGGATCACATAAGGTACATCTTTAAACTTGTCAGAGATTCTAAGAAGCAGATAGAGATGTGAAATGTGTGCCAGGTGTTTGTAGAATGAATATCCCCATTCCACCATGGATACCCACCATGGATACCAGCTTTAAACTGTAAACTGATAAAATAAAAACAAAAAACTGGATGGTCCTTCTCTTCTCTAGCCTAGAGAACACAACAAAAATAATTTTTCTTTTGATTCATTAGACAGCAGGTTTGCACTTTGCCTTTCTCTACATGGTAGAGTCTTAACTAGCATTATAGATACAGTGACAATTCTGTTCAAAGACAATGGATTTTAAAATGTTCTTTAACCCTTGCAATGGTTTCCTTTCCACAAGTGGAGCACGCCTGCTAATCCTTCACATATCTAATGCTAGGTACACACCATACAATTTTCTGGTAGATTTACCTGCCAGATCGATTTTTTACAACATGTCCAATCTGAATTTCAATTGTTTTTCCGATAGATTTCCTTTCATTTCTAAAAAAAAACTTTGCATGGTTTGTACCTAGCATAAGAGAAGTAAGGCACAAATTAAATACAAAGGTAATGTGAGTTCTTGATTAATAGGGGGTTGTCAGCCACCAATCTATATAGGGGCTCACTAAACAGCAGCAACTATATAGGGTGGAGGCACTATGAAAAGGGCTCCATATAGAGGTAAAGCGTTATGATGAGGAGTCAATATAACAGGGAGCACTATAATGAAAGGGCTAAAGGGTAGACACATGGCATGGGGCATGTAATGGGGCACTGTAATAGAATGGGTGGCGTGGAAGTTAAACATGGGTGTTGTTACAATGAAAATACTTTAACTACCTCCTGTAACAGCACCCACTTTTGAGACCATACCACTAGAAGTAAAAATAATCAGTTAACTATCTAATGATTCTCTTCTCCATCTGCTTACCATTATTGTTGTTATTATTCATACCATATAAAGAGAAAAAAACACAATTTAGGTTTTGTGATAAACAAAATACTGCAAACAGTTGTAGTGTATTTTACGTTACAAAAATCTTTAAAGAGAATCTGTATTGTTAAAATCGCTCAAAAGTAAACATACCAGTGCATTAGGGGACATCTCCTATTACCCTCTGTCACAATTTCGCCGCTCCTCGCCGCATTAAAAGTGGTTAAAAACAGTTTTAAAAAGTTTGTTTGTAAACAAACAAAATGGCCACCAAAACAGGAAGTAGGTTGATGTACAGTATGTCCACACATAGAAAATACATCCATACATAAGCAGGCTGTATACACCCTTCCTTTTGAATCTCAAGAGATCATTTGTGTGTTTCTTTCCCCCATGCACTGAAGTTTCAGGCTGCTCTTTTCTTCCTGCAAACAGCTTTGCCCTTGTTTGTAATTCCTCAGTATGTGAAAGCCCAGCCAGCTCAGAGGACGATTTATCCAGCTGATTAGAGCAGCTTCTCTCGTCTCTCTTATCTAAATAACACACAGGCAGTGTGCATAGAGGGGCCAGAAAGGGTGAGTTCATAGCAGAACCACAACACTGAAGAACTTGGCAGCCTTCCAGACACAGGCCGACAAGTCTGACAGGGGAAAGATACATTGATTTATTACAGAGACTGTCATAGTAGAAAGTGCTGCAGTTAGCCAGAACACATTAGAATAGCTTTTGGAACATGTAGGATGATAAAAAACAGGATGCAATTTTTGTTACGGAGTCTCTTTAAAGGTAAATAGTGACCATTTCAATTAAATCTATCTAATTTCAGGCTGTAATACTATAGAACATGGAAAAGTTCTGAAGGTGAATACTTACGCAGCCTATGGATACTTGACATTTCACACTCCATTGTAACTCTTCTTAAAGAGGAGCTGTTAGGTATAAGGTCTCAGAGAAAATAAACACATATATCAGTAGCTAAATATTGGCTGTACTTACATTACATATGCATTTCACTGTCCACGTTTGTACTTCACATAATTTTTATATAACTCCGAACGTAGTTCGAGGTAAGCCGCGCAGGAGGTTTTCTCCGGCCCTGCTCGGCCGATTTTCTTAAATTTTTTTTTGCTGGACGCAGCTAGCACTTTGCTAGCTGCCCCAGCACACTGAGCGCCGCCGCCCAGCGCCCGATCGCCGCTATCCGTTGCGGCGCGCGGGCCCCCCCCCCAGACCCCGTGCGCCGCCTGGCCAATCAGTGCCAGGCAGCGCCGAGCGGTGGATCGGGACTCCCAATGACGTCACGACGTTGCTGACGTCGGTGACGTCATCCCACCCCGTCGCCATGGCGACCGGGGAAGCCCTCCAGGAAATCCCGTTCTTTGAACGGCATTTCCTGATCGGAGATCGCCGAAAGGCAATCGAAGCGGGCGGGGGGATGCCGCTGAGCAGCAGCTATCATGTAGCGAGCCCTG
Organism: Hyperolius riggenbachi; assembly: GCF_040937935.1. NCBI lineage: Eukaryota > Metazoa > Chordata > Amphibia > Anura > Hyperoliidae > Hyperolius > Hyperolius riggenbachi. The sequence continues at coordinate 287,608,422 of NC_090647.1, forward strand.
GGCTCGCTACATGATTTAAAAAAAAACAAAAAAACTACCGCGCTGCCTCCTGGCGGAATTTTTCATACCGCCAGGAGGGTTAAAGAGACTCTGAAGCTTCCCTAAAATCATGCTTTTATTTTAAAAACCTCTTTAGCATGATTGCAGCACCTAAAAAGCCGCATCCCAATGGCTGAAAAATTAATCACCCCGGACTCCCTGGGGCTAATTGTGGGGAGCACTTCCTAGTAGAGGCAGAGCTTTGGGCTGTAGCTCTGCCTTTACTCCATCAATCTGCACAGATCGCCGTCTTCTTTCACTGAGAGGGGTGGGGGAGAGTCGGCAATCAGCGCAGATTGATAAGCATGGAGGCAGAGCTACTGCCCAAAGCTCTGCCTCCCTGGGCAGCGAAATCCAGAACCAGGAAAGTCGTGGATGTTTGTCTCGGGAGTTAGGGGTGATTAATTGAGTTTTCATCCGCGGGGATTCTGCATTTTAGGTGTTACAATCATGCTAAAGAGGTTTTTAAAATAAAAACATGGTTTTGGGGAGGCTTCAGAGTCTATTTAAGTAATACCACTTTCTTGGAAGTCCTGCTGATCCTCTGCCTTTAATACTTTTAGCTATTGACCCTGAACAATCATATGCAGATCAGATGTTTCTGACAAAAATCTGACAACATTAGCTGAATGCTTGTTTCAGGTGTGTGTTATTAATACCACTGTAGCCAAAGAGACCAGCAGGGCTGCCAGATGACCATTATTGTTTAAAAGGAAATAAATATGGCAGCCTCCATATATATATATCTCACTTCAGGATCCTTTTTTCTTGAATGAAGGTTCCCTTAAAGTTCTGTTAACATTTATTGTCCTTCTCTATATTTATATTTATCTAATGGAAACCCTTACCGATGAAAAATGTGCTTAATAAAAACATTTCTTCTTAGACTGTGTTACTAAGTAGTCTTTAAAAGCTTACCTTCCGCTAAAGCTAGAAAGCCTTTAAAAGGGCTAGTAATGAATTGACTAGAATGTGCATTTATCTGAAGTCATCCCTCATCCATGCTCTATAAAGTAAACTTTATTAACTGACATTAAATTCTATCAGAGATCAAAGTCATGGTCTCTGCTTTTCGTTCCATCTCTCCCTCTCTGGCTCTTGATCCCTCCTGTATGGCAGGTAATGGTCCTTGAAAAAGGAAAAATACATGTTTATTAAATCATTAGACCTCCAAATAGAACATGTGGCTGCACACTAGGCAGGATGTGTAAAAGGAAGATATTTCCTTTTGTTCAACCTTTCAACAGTTTTCACAATAAAATAAATAAATAAATAAAGTACCAACATTATCAGGATCAAGGTTCAATGAATTGCAAATAATTTTGGCTTGTATTCAGCTCTAACGTAAATTGTAAACAGTTTGGAATTGGGCAAATCAAATCCAACAGGAAGTGCATTTGGCTGTTGCAATTCCAAGCTGTGTACAATTTGCATAACATCTGCATGGAAGCTGGACTAATTAGCATCTGGTTGACCAGGATGTGACAGTCAACACCCCGTGTTCCAATTTAGATGTGACTGGTTTACCAAATGTATCATTTTGTTGTGTAATCACATCATACGTGACAGCTTTATGAATGAGTTGGAAGTGGAATGATCTACATTGTCCAGAAAATTGAGTTTTTACCATTTTGGTTATCTAGGTCAAGCTTAAACGGGTCACACAAATGGGACTAAAACTTCTGTGATATTTAATGTGTTCCATGAGCTCTACTGGTGCAAGATTTGTTTTCTCCAAAGCTGAATCTGGTCAGACGCTCCCTACAGATTAATTGTGAAGAAAAACATTGTTTTCATGGCATGGTGCTGCCATAATTGGTGGCATGTTGTGCAGCTTGGGGCTCTGTGCCGATCACGGCTGCTTTTCTTCACCGCTTCTTTTTTTACTTTTTTTTATTGCACTTGAGTGTTCAGCCAAGTAGCTTAATGTCTTCATGGGAAATTTCAGAGAATAAATCTGTAAAATAAATTTCTGCTGTGCACAGTGGATCAGCTTGAGTGTTTGTTACTTTTATTTAATTTGGGCTCTCCTGTCCCTTTTTTCCATTGCTCTCTCTTCCTTTCATACTGCCTTTCTGTTCCCTTATTTGGTGATGCAAATCTCAGAATCAAGACATTTATTGACACCGTGTTTTCTGGCTGGCTAGCAGAACTATATGTACGAAGAATGCACTGTAGTTCTTTTACTGCATGGTCATCTTAATGTAAATAATTTAATCTATGACGTTAAAAATGTCCTTTTTTAAATAATTTATTTGTTATATCTGTACTGTACATGGTGCCAGCTATCAATTTGTTAATCAAAAAAAAACCAAACTTCCAGGCACAGATATAAAAATACCATCTAACTCAAATATTACTCTCGTTGTGGGAATCAAGGCTTCTGCAAGTAATAAAAAAAAACTGTATTTTGACCAGAAGAAGCAAAATGTGGACAGTTAGTTTCAGGCTATATAGGTGGGACTCCTGTTGCTGCTTTGATTGCATCATTCTGCTGTTCAGCTAGCAAGGTGGTGGTCACAGACTAAACTACTCCCCAAAATCACTGCTGTACCATGGGATGTTGCCCTTTGCTCCAGCTCTCCTGTTTTCACTTCCTACCCCAGCAAGTGCCAACACTCCATTCTCTGGGCTTCATATAGTGTAGCATATGACAGGAGGTATCCAGCTGGATCTTGATATCCAGCAGATCTGTGTGACACCATACTACAGAACACTGGATAAGAAGATGCAGCTGTGTAAGTATCACCTGATACATTCAGTGCTATGTGGAGCCTGGAGAGATGAGCTTGTTTACTACTGGTGGAAAAAGTAGGTGTGATGGGTAGCAGCCTAAAGGTGTTGCAGCACCACCATGTGAGTGGGGTGCCGGGTGTTGCTGCTAGTAATATTGCTAATTTACATTACTGATATCTTACTATGGACTTACAGGGCACCCTTTCGATCTTTCGATTTTTGAATCATCCTCTCCTAGTGCCTAAACTCCACCAACACCACCGAATGCCTAACACTAGCCCCCTCCCCCCCTCCCCCCCCAGTACCCAAAACTAGCCTTCTCTTCTCATTCTTAGCACTAACCCCCAACGCCAAAACTATTGCTAGTATTTGTTAATATTTTCTATGTAGTAGCCAATTGCCTGCTCTCCTCATCGGAAACTGACTTCACTGCTTGGACCCAGATTACTCATAATTTACACAAGGGTCTATTAGAAGGAAGCAGCAGATTTGGGCGCATGAGACAAGTGGACAAAAAGGGCACCCCATTCACTCCCATTATAAATATTGTTTAATGGGCTCCAAACAGGGAATAAAGGGCGCCGGAGATTATTAACGTTTTACAAACGGCGCCCGGAGATTTTTAATGTTTTATAACTGTGCTTGTGATGATTTACGTTTAGAAAATGCACCCGTGACGAATAACGTTTATAAAAATACTAAACATATTTATCCTATTTAATTAAAACATTATTTAACATTTTAACCCTTACTGTTTGTAAAACATTATTATTCACAAAATAAAGCGATCAGTACGTAACGTAAATTGCAATATTGTGAGAATCTGCTCAGCTGCCTGTGCAGACAGGCAACTTTTTGACCACTGTTCAGGTCTGCATTCTGCAGGTCTCTTTAAGAGAGACTTTTTGTCAGTATTGCAGCTTGCTGCTGAGGAATTTGCATACATTCGTTATGCAAATCCTCTACCTGCCTCCTGTGATGACTGGCAGTATAAAGGTTGGGATTACCCACAGTCCTTTGCTGGTCATTCCTTCAGGGTTTGTAGTAAACACTTCTAGAGAGTGTCAGCCATGCTACTTCTTGTTGAAGTTATCTTAGAGTAATTCTGGGGACTGCACTAGGCAGTTTCTTTAGTGCCGTTAGGATTGCTTATCTGTTTGTTTGTCTGTTGCGACTGTCCTGTCCCAGCGGTGGTCGATAGGAAGTCGTTCTGTGTGTCTGGGTGCTAACCGGAACAGCGGTTGTTACTGGTAGCCCCTTCTGATCTGTCTTCCCTGGATCGCACTCGCCTTGCGCTAGTGCTGTGGATCCTTCTGTTCTGTCTACCTGGATCACACTCGCCTTGAGCTAGTGCTGTGGATCCTTCTGATCTGTCTTCCTGGATCGCACTAGTCTCTGGAGCTGGTGCTGTGGATCCTTCTGATCTGTCTTCCTGGATCGCACTAACCGCTAGCGGTAGCGGCTGTGGATCTTTCTGATCTGTGTTTCTGCTTGGATCACACTTGCTCTGACGGAAGAGCGGTGGATCCTTTCTGCCTAGTTCCTGTTTCACGTTTGTCTGTCTTGTCTGATACGAACACTTGCTGTAGGCTCGGTGAGGTAACCGTTAAGCAAGCGCTCGCGTTCTCTGTTTCGTGTTTGTCTGTCTTTGGTTAGTTAGGCGTGCTTGTCTCTGTTGTGTGTAACACGCGGAGACCGCGCACAAACGCGTGCACTGTTGCGAATGAGTGCGGTGTTCGCATTCAGCTAGCGTTTGTTATTTTCCTTATCTTTCTCTTTGTATGATTTGCTGTGCCTTTGCTACCCTGGTGCTCTGTCCTGCTCAGTCTTGTATCGCTATTGGCAATCGCCATTCTTGCGATTGCGATTCCTACTTCGTTTCCGCCATTGTGTGTTCGCCGTTGCTGGGTGGCGACTAGTTTGGTGGGCACACATTGGTTCTGTCCCTTTGCTCTGTTCCCTGTGGGCTATCCAGCCCTGCCTGATTGTACCTTGTCCTGGATCTGTACAATTCCCATTTGGCATCTGTGGCTGTGCAGCGGCTGTGTTCGCCTGCACTCCACAGCTCCATCTGCCGGTGGGAATTGCCCTCTGCGGGTGCATAGCACCTAGCCTGGGTGTCCTCAATTATACGCTTGTGGAGGAAATCCGCCGCGTCAGCGCACGTCTGGTGCGCTGACCACGGAGACGATTCCACATTCGTTACAAATATATTTTTTACAATCACTATTTGTAAAACATTTCTAAAACATTATTATCCACCCAAAAAAAATTATTTAAATTTTTTTATTTAAATATTTTATTTATTAATGTTTGTAAAAACATTATTATCCATAGGGCATCTTAGGTTTAGGCACCACCAGGGGGGTCTTAGGTTTAGGCACCACCAGGGGGGTCTTAGGGTTAGGCACCACCAGGGGAGTCTTAGGTTTAGGCACCACCAGGGGGGTCTTAGGTTTAGACACCACCAGGGGGGTCTTAAGTTTAGGCACCACCAGGGGGTCTATGGGTTAGGGATAGGTACAGGGAGGGCTTTAGGGTGGTTAGTTTTAGGCACCACCAGGGGGGTCTTAGGTTTAGGCACCACCAGGAGGTCTTAGGTTTAGGCACCACCAGGGGGTCTTAGGTTTAGGCACCACCAGGGGGGTCTTAGGTTTAGGCACCACCAGGGGGGTCTTAAGTTTAGGCACCACCAGGGGGTCTAGGGGTTAGGGATAGGTACAGGGAGGGCTTTGGGGTGGTTAGTTTTAGGCACCACCAGGGGGGTCTTAGGTTTAGGCACCACCAGGGGGTCTTAGGTTTAGGCACCCCCAGGGGAGTCTTAGGTTTAGGCACCACCAGGGAGGTCTTAAGTTTAGGCACCACCAGGCGGTCTAGGGGTTAGGGATAGGTACAGGGAGGGCTTTGGGGTGGTTAGTTGTAGGCACCACCAGGGGGGTCTTAGGTTTAGGCACCATCAGGGGGGTCTTAGGTTTAGGCACCACCAGGGGGGTCTTAGGTTTAGGCACCACCAGGGGGTCTAGGGGTTAGGGATAGGTACAGGGAGGGTTTTGTGTGAGAGTAGGGTTAGGTATAGTCAGGGCCGGTTTAAGCAACAATGGGGCCCCAGGGCAAAATAAACCTGCCCCCCCCAACAGATACCCCGGAGCAAAAATTGGTATTAAGGGACATTTTTTGCAGCTGGTATAGTCAGGGTTTGAAGCCCCAATCGGTCGGAGCTCCACATTCTGGCTACCCCAGCCTGCATGGGGGACAAGGGGTTAAAAAGTTTCAGGAGGGGGGACCCCACATAATTAAAAAAAAATTCCCACACTCTAAACATAAAAAAAAAATTGGGAAAATAGGAAAAAAATGCCAGGGATCTTCATACAGACATATTGCGGCTGTATAGCGATCCCTGGCCAAAGTGGTACGGCTGCGTATGGACCCCCTGGAAACCCTGTCAGGAAATGTATTGCTCTTTCTTTTGATACATGTAAAATTACACTACCGTTAGGTACTAAAAGTGACATTTACCGATTTTCTCAAAAACTATAAGGTCTTTTTGAAAAATAGTTTTTTCCTCTTATTCCCAATGATCTCCTTAACATATCCTGCAAATTTAGGGTTTCTAGAATTTAAGGTGGATTTGCTATTAACCATTAAAGTTGGCTGGTTTTTAAATGTGTATTTTTTTTCCTTTGAAACGTTAAAATCGATTTTCTCAAAAACTATAAGGTCGATTTGAAATTTTGTTTTCCTCTTGTAGCTACTGGGGGCCCCTACAAGCTCTGGGGCCCTGGGGCAGCTTCCTTCTTTGCCTCTATGGTAGCGCCGGCCCTGGGTATAGTTTTAGTACAATTTTAATAATACTAATCAACAGTTATTATGAATGTACTTATATTAATATCATTGTTATAAACAATATTTTCACATTTTATTATAATAATAAACGATAAATCAAGATTATTCATAACAATATATAATTATATTGTTTAAACAAATAATACTGTGTTTTTTAACAAACGTTAAAATAAGTTTCAGTTTAGAAACAGTGAAGATTAACGTTGTAAGAATTGTCAATTTCATACACATTATTTATTGATTTATAAATTCTTAAAACACTATTTGTAAATTAAATTCTACACAATATTTTTATAAACGATAATACTGCTTATCGTTTACACCACGCGCCCTTTTTTCCCGACGCCCTTTTTTGATGTATGCCTATTAGACACCTGCTAATCACTACACTCCACATGACGATATCCAACCTCAAGGAGATAGTATTAGGAATATGGGAAATTGGGAATGCTGGGAGGATACTATGGGAGAGGTTGTATGGGAAATGACCCTTCTACACTGGTGAATATGGTTGCTATAGCGGTTCCTGGGCCACAAACACAGTGCTTTTACTCTGATAACATAGTGCTTCATTATGTTTTCTTCCTATTCCCTGCATTATCTTCAATGTGTTTTAAAAACAGATTATTTTTGCCTTGTGCTGTATATTTGCGGTGAATAACTCGCCGTAGTTCCTGCTGATATTAATGTACAACTGTTATTTAGAGCATATGGAAGTCACTTGAAACAACTGCAATTTTCCTACATTCAGCAGCAGGTGGATGAGATTTCAGGTGAAGAATTGTAGATGGGATGGAGGTCACAAACCTCTCTGGGATGTATGCAGATTCTGTTTAAAATGTACTTCCACTTGAATGATGCATCGCTCATCTCATTCTCTGCGGCCCAAAAATTGAACAGGCAGCGGCATGCGCAGGTAACCAGACCTATCTCTAACCAATTCAGAAATGCAGTAATTCTTCCAAGGACGAGCAGTGATGATAAAACGCAAGACCGAGCAAGTACAGCAGCTGCAGCAATAACTTCAGGCTTTATATAAGCAACAGGCTCCTCTCTCCTCCCAGCTGACAATTCGCCCCAGCCGACTTTATTAATAACATTTTATTATCTACCTGCAAAGTCTTGCGCCTTGCAGGGGAATTGGCGATGGTGAATGAGCATTTTCATGCACAGGCTTTTATTTTTTAGCATTTGATGTAATAAGACATGCTGCAGCAAAAGCAAAGACTATAATACTACAATATTTATCCAGCTGAAAATAAAAGAAAATGTCTACATAGGCAGTTGACTGCTACTTTCACAGAGTACAGCTGGTAATTGATTCTTCTAATGAATTTGTATAGCTGGTAAGATAACCAACGCGGTCAACCCAACTGTGGCATTTTAGTGAACAGAGACAGAGCGGAAGTGAGGTGGAGGGGAGATCTAGATTTATAAATAAAGCAATTTGTTCACTTTCTGTGATCACATAAAACAGAAGTGCAGCTTACCCTTTCTTCCTCGGCAGTGATTATTTCTGTATTTCTTATTTATGTGCTCTTTCAAGCTGGTAACTAAAGAAACACATGGCAACACAAAATGTATCCTTTAAACTTGGACACAGAGGCAGTTAAATATATTTGTGGTTGGCAGGGGATGAATAAAGGGGAAAGCAGAAAATGTGATAAAATCAAAAATAATGGAAAGGTAAAATATAACTGACTATAGGCACAGAGGTTAGTCAGACTAATGTGGGCATCTTTATGTCGGTATAGGATGGAAAAGAAACAATATCAGACAGTTCCAACACTATCTCACTATTTATGAAAAAAGCAGCTCAGCAAAGCCACCATGGTCTGCCACAACTATTAGCCAAAAAGGGCACCCATGTAACTGCGTCTGATGGTCTGCTGCTATGCCACCTACAGTGAGGTATTTGTATTCTGAAAACGTCATTTCAAAAGGAAGGGCAGAAAAAAAATGGTTATCCTTAATAGGGTAGTCCACTGCACCTAGTTCACCCTGTGGCACCTACAGGCACTGTGATGATAGTAAAGCACACTTGTCTAATAGTGCATTTAGAAAGAGGAAAATTAAGACAAATTAACTGGATAGATATTAAGTGTACAGGCAAATGAATCCAAACATTATTATTATTTAGTATTTATATAGGGCCGACATCTTCCGCAGTGCTGTACAGAGTATTTTGTCTTGTCACTTAACTTAAATCTAATCCCTACCATAGTCATATGTCTATGTACAGGGATTGGACAAAATAATGGAAACACCTAATATTTTGGCATCATAATCTTTGAACATGTTTTAAGCAAACAAAACTCGACATATGTTAAATTTTTTTGTTTATTATTTTTGTTATTTGATATGTTTAATTAAATAATTGTTTTTACAGATATTTAAACCAAAGCTGGTTATAATTTATAAAAATGGCAGACGTATCAGACTTTCAAAGAGGCCAAATTGTTGGTGCTCGTATGGCAGGCGCTACTGTAACAGAAACTGCCCGAATGCTTGGCATTTCAAGAGGTACTGTCTCAAAAGTAATGACTGCCTTTGAAAGAGAAGGAAAAAACGTCCTCAGCAAAGCACAGTTGTGGCCCAAAGTCGAAGTTGTCTGAGAGTGACCGTCGGACTCTAAATCCAATTGTTAGAAAAGCTTGCAAGACCATGGCTCCTAAAATCACTGCAGAGCTGAATGAACACCTACTGAACCCAGTTTCCACAAAAACTATTTGTCGGGAGCTGCACAAATCTGGATTCCACGGAAGAACTGCAATTAGAAAACCCCTGCTCTCAAAGACAAATGTTTCAAAGCGTTTTGAGTGGTGTAGAAACCACCAGAATTAGTCCCTCGAGCAGTAGAAAAATGTGATTTTCTCTGATGAATTATCGTTTACCTTATTTTCGACCTTCGGCCGAGTGTACATTTGGAGACAGCCGAAAGAAGCATTTCATCCGGACTGCCTTCTCCCAACCGTAAAACATGGCGGAGGTTCTGTGATGATCTGGGGTGCTATTTCTTGGAAATCCACCAGGCCAATTATTTCCCTTCAGGGAAGAATTAACAGCCGAGACTATTTAGGAATTTTGGGCGACCAAGTTCATCCTATGGTTCAAGAACTGTTTCCGGAGGGAATGCCATCGTTCATGATGATAATGCCCCAATCCATATGACTAGAATTGTTAAAGAATGGAACGAGGAACATTCTAATGAAGCTGAGCATCTCATCTGGCCACCACAATCCCCAGACCTCAACATTATTGAGCATTTATGGTCGTTATTAGAGATTCAAGTAAGAAGTCAATTTCCACCACCATCATCTCTAAAAGAACTGGAGGGTGTTTTAACTAAAGAATGGGCTAAAATTCCTTTGGGAACAATTCACAATTTGTATGAATCAATACCTCGGATTGAGGCTGTAATTGCTGCTAAAGGTGGACCTACACTATATTAAAATATATTTTGTTGGTTTTCCAGGTGTTTCCATTATTTTGTCCAACATCTGTATGTATCATGTATGTATTGTAATCTAGGGCCAATTTATGAGGAAGCCAATCCACATATCTGTATGTTTTTGAGATGTGGGAGGAAACCAGAGTCATGGGAGGACATCCACAAAGACACGGGGAGAACATATAATCTCCTTGCAGACAGTGCAAACATCTTCACATTATTTAAGTTTACCTGTGACAGGTGCTATCTGGCGTTCATAGGGCAAGTGTTATAGTGTGCATATACTCAGCTTATAGAATGTCTAAGCAATAGGATGGGACAGTGCAGGCTGGGTAGAGGGATTGGTCAGCGAAGTGTGATACACATACATTTTTGCATTTCTCTTGCATCTCGGCATTACACAGAAAAACAATTCAAAAAAATGCTCTGCACTCCTTATGGTTATCGCCCCCCAAAAGTTATCTAGGGGTGTACAGGTTCAGTTCAGTGGATTGTGCCACCACACATGTCAGTCAATATTCTCAAACACATGGCACATCATAAAAGATTTAAAAAAATACTTTAATAAAATGAATACCGGTAAATCAGTATTTTGATATATTACTGAATCCCTTCACTGCGGCGCAATAACACATTCATTGTGAATATTGGCATCACACTGATATGCTAGCAGGAATTCTAGTGTCTTAGGTTTATACTTGGGGTCCAGGTTGTTGCCACCCCATAATCATTCCTGCTTTTTATACTCTGCATTTGTTGGTCAAGGCTGTAACATTATATCATAAAGATACCATGCCATTCACAGAGGCACCCCAAGTGCGGTGTATAGACTACCACGGCACTTTATTTGGCCTGAGGAAGTGGGCATAGACCCATGAAATGCGTTGCCTGTGCTAAACATTCTATGAAACTTCCTTACTTAAAGTGAGTTTGTCCCCTTAATCCTTTTCATTTTATTGATTTTAAAGTGTTTTATTTACATTGGGCGCCTCTTTACCTTCTACTATGCCATTCAGATCATCACTATATAGCAAGAGGGATGTTACAACAAGTTCCCCTACTCAGTCAGCCCCTGTGTTTATGAAGGCCACCTACTGATTTGAATGCCTTTTAATTGGTGTCTTTTCCATCTTCTCCTACAGATGATTTTTTTTTCGTCCTCCTGCAGCCTTTGTTTAAACAGCAATCATTACAAGGCACTCAGCCTTTTCCTTTTACATCTTACACTAACCAGGGTGGGTCCACTGTATACTCTTTATCATCAGATCTTGCAAGATCTATCATCAGATCTTGTTATGTAATTATATGCAACTGGCATCATCTGTTGTACTTTACAGATCACACAGTAATGTCACTAACTGCCCCTTAGTGGAGGTTAAAGTCTAATCCCTACCATAGTCATATGGTAAGTTTTGGAGACATGCAGTTAACTTACCAGTATGTTTTTGGGATGTGTGAGGGACCTGCATTCCCAGAGGATTGGCTACAGACACAGGGATGACATACAAACTTTATGTAGATAGTCGTAGTCAAGATTTAGGCCTAGGGCTCTAGCACTTCAAGACAAGAGGGTTATCCAGTACGCCACCCATTATAATAGGGTGCATTTATTATGTGCACATATAAAAGTGAAGACTATAAAGAGGTTCTCTATAATGAGAGATACACCACAATGGGAGAGGAGTACACTAATTAAGAAATGCTCTTATAGAATGCGGGGGACACTTCCTTATAAACTATAAGAAAGGAGACACTGGGATGGAGGGACAGACTTTGTGAAGAGCACTTACAATCTATAAGCTGTAGTCAGCAGTTGTCATTTATTATATATGGTGGTATATGGCAACCCAAACTTCAGCATTAATAGAGTGTGCTGACTGGAAACATCTATAGCATCAGCGTGTTGCAGGTACCGATATACCAATCATTTGCTTTGACTGTTACCCAAAGCAGATGCTAACAACTATGACTCTCAACTGTGCTAGTCAACATTAGAAGCAAGAAAGTCTCTCATGTGTAATGGCCCTAAATATGTGTCAAACAATTTACTGAATCATAAGACTATGAGCAGTTGTTTTTTTTTCCTGATTAATGACTTTATGGTTCTGCTCAAATCTATAGACATGATTCTCTACAATATTGGGTTTGAATGCTGTAGTTTACTACCTGGATAAGTACTTAACAGACATACATTAATTAGCAGTACACCCTAATTGAATGTGTATGTGTATGTGTATGAATACTGCCGCGGGCTGCCGCGAACCAGAAGTCATGTACTGTAAGTCTATGGTGACGCAGGGATTTAAAAAAGAATGGCGGTGGTGCAGCGCGCATGCGTGCAAGCATATTTTTAACAATATGCTTATGTATTTCCGTAACAGGAAGTGACCACAAACAAGCGTCACTTCATGTTTGGATCTCGGCCAAAAGGGGATTACAACATACTAACGTGGTAATCCCCTAAGGCCTGTTTTTGGCGGGCAGTGTGGCTTCCGGGCCGCCCCCACACCGCTGCCACCAGCCGGTAGTCTGAAGTCGGCCTTAAGCTGAAAACCTGGTTGGATAAGCCTGCAAAATCTATAAAAATGTTTTTTTTTTCTGAAAAGAGATGTATACCGAATTTGTACAAATCTGCATTTTTTGCTGCATACATTTTATCATGAATGACCGATTTCAATGCTTTTTACAAAAACATTTTCTTTTATGCACACCTAAAATATTTTTGCCTAAATTGTGCAAATTTTCTTAAGCCAAAGTATTATATTTTTGTTCCTCATAACTGACATAGAGATGCCCATATCTATGAGAACTCATGGAAAAAAAGTGATTAGTTTGATCAGCTGATAAATTTGCAGAGTTATGATTTATGTTGATTACTTGCTGCTATAGCAAATAACTAGCAAAATCAGAGCTTTACTAATAACTCACCTGATCAAACTGGTAACATGCTCCTCTACAAGACTAATGACAAAAAAAGCATGCATGAAATAGAGGTGCAAAGATAAATGGGTGGGGGTGAAGCCAATATAAATACTGTTGTGAATTGGGCGCCAAATGAAAACAAAAATATATTTGATAGTTAAACACTGGTAAATGTTACCAGTTACCACTATTTTACTACAGCTAAACCTAACCCTACTCTCACACAGAACCCCCCTCCCGATCCTTTGACCCTAAACCACCACCCTTCCTGACTCCTAACCTTAAAATCCTCCTAGCGATGCCTAACCATAAAACCCCCCTTTCAGAAGCCTGCCTAACCCTAAAACCCCTTTCCTGATGTCTAACCTTAAAACACCCCTTCCTGATTCCTAACCCTAAGACCCTCCCTTCCTGATGTCTTACCCTAAAACTCCCATTCCTGATATCTAACTTTAAAATCCCCCTTCCTGATGCCTAACTTAAAATAAAAACAACCCTTCCTGATACCTAATCTTAACACGCTCCCCCCCCCCCACGTCCCTACCCCCCCACGAATAATATACACGCAAAAAATGATAGATTTCAAACACAATACATTTCAAACACAATGATGATGATGATGTTATCCATTCAGTCGTATCTGACTCTTGGCAATTCTATGGGTTAGCTCTCTCTATGCTGTCTAATTTTGTACCATTTCTGCCAGTTGTCTTAAGCTCAATCCTGTGTCAGCTTTAATGGTGTCAAGCTTTATCAAAAGCAATACATTTCAAAAACAATACTTTTCAAAACAATAGATTAGATTTCAAAACTTGAAAGTGATACTGATAGTTCAAAAATGAAAAATTTGGGTTGGATTTATTAGGCACCCAAATTTCTGCTTTTGGTGCCCAATTGCCTATATTTGCATTAGCGACTATGGCTGCACCCAAATTGTCCATTAAATGAAGGCATCCAAATTTCTTGCTTTCACAGAAAAAAAACCCTCTAGAACCCATCAGAAATATCCTCTTACCTGTTCCCATTTTTCAAAAACAATGCCTCTCCAACTGCATAATGAAGTGATAGGCTTGATTGAAGATTAATTACAAAATATTTTAGGAGTGTGTGGTGCTGGGAGTTTTTTTTAAATATAATACCAAGACACAAACATGAGTATTAACCAGTGTGCCAGATAAGCAGAGGAGCGTTATGCTGCCCAGTCTCAGTAAGCGGTCTAATGAAATTCACTAATACTAATAATGTTTAGATGTCAAATGCTAGATCCAGGAGCTTCTCCATATATCCCTCCGCAGGCCAATCTCAAGGACTCTGATAATTACAACTGACATTTAGTTAGGGGCTCAGAACTTGAAGACATTAAATGTTATTACAAGAACTGTTAAGCAGCACAGGGGATTAGATTTACTGGAGAATTATGGCAGGTACATATCATTGAGATGTATAGCGCTGTTCAGCCGCACCAGCCAAAATCAGACACCAGAATTATTCCTGCAAAAACAATGGAGAATCATTTATATGCCAGGTGTACAATGTCTTGGCTTTACTCTGCCTGCCAATTCCAGTCCTCAAGGCATAAGAAGATCTCTAGTTAGGAGCAATGATAAAGCTTTTAAATGACTAACCTGCGATCAGGCAGGGAATTCACAGCTGCTTTTTCATGGCTGATGTGATAGTATATGTTGTGCATTGATGGCAGAAAGTGCCCTAATGAAAAAGAATGCTTTTTGCTGCCAACCTTTTCAAGTCATTGTGATTTCTACACTGTGCAATCACCTAAGTGGTTTCCGATCTTGTCATTAACATATTCAGGAGGAAATGTTTAAATGAAATGCCACAAACATCTGTCTGATTTTGATGCCACTCAGTGGGTTTGCTTTTAATTGAGTTTATGTCATGTTTGGCATGAAATCAGGGCACATTACTTGCAAGCCACGTTCTCACAGCTGGGTAATGGGTTTGCTTTATTCCAAAGTCATGCCCTGTCAAACTCAAGATGGACATGTACTGGTTCCAAGATTTGTCATTATATGAGATTATCAAGAAGAGGACTGAGCAGACACAATACTCTTTACTTTTGCCTTTGCATTCATGTTTATGGATTGTGTACTTTATACAATGTTCCAATATAATACTGTGCTATTCACAAATAATGCTCACCAGTGGATCTACTAGTGTATCTGTTGCCCTTGTCCACATCAGTGCTTCAGAGTCAGAACCAAAACACTAAATAACAGGTTAGGATCGGTAACCCAATATGTCACTGACGTAGGCTTATGTCTTATGCAGATGTCTAGACAGGGTAAGTTCATGACTTACGGTACATAGCCTCCTTGAATAGTCTTAACCACTTGCAGACCATATCACGCCGATGGGCGTGGACACGGCGGCAGCCCCAGAACCACCTAACGCCGATCGGCGTAAAGTCCTTGGGGTGGTTTGCGGGAGATCGCGCGCGCCTATGTGCGCACATCCCCACTCTGATGACTGAGCTCCACTCCGCCTTCAGCCTCCCAGCGGCGATCAAACCGCCGTCTTTTATTGTGCTCTAAGGCAGTGCTGTAATCGGGAGGCACCACAGCAATCCGCTGTCATAGGCTGAAGCCTATGATAGCTGATCGCACTGATTGACTGGATGGGGGAGGGAGGGGGAATAGAAAAAAAAATACACACGTTTCTTTAAAAATAAAAGACATAAATATTTATATAAAAAAAAAATGGGGGAGCGATCAAACCTCACCAGCAGAAAGCTCTGAGTCTGTTGATGGGGAGAGAAGGGGGGGGGGGGATCACTTGTGTGCTGAGTTGTGTGGCCATGCAGCGAGGCCTTAAAGCTGCAGTGGCCCATTTAGAGAAAATAGCCTGGTCTTTAGGGGGTTTAACACTGCGGTCCTCAAGTCGTTAAAGAGGAACTCCAGTGAAAATAACATAATGAACAACAGTGCTTAATTTTTACAATAATTATGCATAAATGATTTAGTCAGTGTGTGCCAGTTGTAAAATCATAACTCTCCCTGAGTGACATTCTGACATTTATCACGTGGTGACATTTTTACTGCTGGCAGGTGATGTCAGTGGAAGGAGATACTGCTTTCTTTTTAGGCAGTTGGAAACAGCTGTTATTTCCCACAGTGCAAAAGGACTCCCACAGTGTGATGTCAGCACCATGGTCCTGACATCACACTGTGGGAGGGGTTTCACCACAATATCAGCCATACAGAGCCCCCTGACGATTGGTTTGAGAAAAGAAAAATATTTCTCATTGGAAAGGGGATATCAGCTACTGATTAGGATGAAGTTCCATCCTTGGTTACGGTTTCTCTTTAAAGAGGAACTGCAGTGAAAATAACGCAGTGAATAAAATTGCTTATATATTTTTTTTTACAATATTAATTTATACATTATTTAGTCAGTGTTCGCCCCTTGTAAAATATTTCCTCACCCTGATTTACATTCTGAAATGTATCACAAGTGGCAACATCTTTAGTCCTGTCAGGTGCAGCTTTGCAGAATGTTTACTTCTGAGAATTCCAAAGCTAGTAAAAATAATGCGCATTGAAGAAGAAAGACGTTTGTCGGCACTGCAAGCATGAACGGTTTATTTCATTCTAAAGTGCAATCAGCAACATTCCAGATACTAACAAAAGCAGTAGATTGGTTCACATATTGGTCCTGGTGCGCAGTAGAGTGGATGGTAGGTGCAGGGTACAGCTGCCTGACGGCCATTTCGCTCTAGAATGTGCTTCCACGGATCCTCCATGGAAGTGCATCCTAAAGCAAAACGGATGTCAGGCAGCTGTACCCTGCACACACCATCCCCTGTACTGCACACCAGGACCGGTATGTGCACCAGTCTACTGCTTTGTTGTTAGTGTCTGGAATGTTGCTGATTGCACTTTAGAATGAAATAAACGTTTATGCTTGCAGTGCCGACAAACATCTTTCTTCTTCAATGCATGCTTCTGTATCTTCAGTCAGGGCACACATAGCATGGTGATTGGATACTATTCGGACCTGGGTGACATATTTGCAGCCCTCAACTGTATGCTGTAATGCCAACGCCAGGATTTGTGCTCCTACCTTCCATACTAGTAAAAATAATGCCAGGTCTCCTAATGAGAATTCTGCATAGCTATACAGCCTAGGCTAAGCATAACTGGGGGATGGGGCCACATACCACTATACAGTAATATAGGAAGTTTTCTGATGTTAAAACCAAAAAAATTACTGTAAAAGTGGCTATACTGAATAATTTACTGATTTCTACTACATGCAGTGCCTCTTTGGATACATTATTATTATTATTATTATTATTATTGAGTTATAAAGCGCCAACATATTCCGTGGCGCTGTACAAAGTAAGAACAAACATGGGGTACATAATAATACAGACAATAGTGTACACCAATATACAAGATACATAATTAGTGACAAAATGCAAAAAAATGATACAGAATACAAAATACAGAATTGGTAATGACAGTGATAAAAGTAACATAATAGATAAAATGTATAATGATTTCCAAGACACAAAAGGGGGAGAGAGCCCTGCCCTTGCGAGTTTACAATCTAATCATTCTAGCGTCTCATTTATTTAGTAATGTTTTCTTTATTGTATCCTGTTCATTCTTGTTTGCATCTTTTTGTTTCCACTTTGCTGTGTTTTGTTTCTTCTTAGGGTCTGCTTTACTTTACATATATATATATATATGGTGCCAAGCGTATATTGGACCCATAGCTGTGTGATACTCCGGTTGTCTAATACCTGATGAAGCGGGGTTGTGCCTGTGAAACGCGTTGCAGTTTTATCCTGGAGTATGTGAATAAATTACCTTTACCTAAAGTGACAGTATCGTGTCTATTTTGGAGAGGCTGGTCCACCACCGCCACCCGAATATTTTAAACCTTTTAGAATATTTTATCCTTCTGGTGCCTCTGTACATCTAAATCATATATTGCTATGTAGTGACATATTACCTTTTGCTATTACTTACCATATTTTCACTTCTTTACCTATACACTAGTGAGGGGGAAGAAAATCAGGGACAGTTAAGCCATCGTTGTGTGTCTCATTGTACCTGATATGTCACTTGTACCTTAGAATATATTTGCAGTGTTTTTTCCTGTTTGCACCGGTGCATAGTCATCAAACTACAGGTGTACTTACACCCACCCACTCTTCATTGCTGCAGAATGAAAGGCGTCCTATAAATTTGAATTTATAAATGTATTTTTAGTAATATTACTAGATAAATCAAATTAATTAGAATAAACAATGATTTAAATAAAATTGAGTTC
The DNA here is from genome assembly GCF_040937935.1 of Hyperolius riggenbachi. Taxonomy (NCBI): domain Eukaryota; kingdom Metazoa; phylum Chordata; class Amphibia; order Anura; family Hyperoliidae; genus Hyperolius; species Hyperolius riggenbachi. The sequence continues at coordinate 287,626,711 of NC_090647.1, forward strand.
AAGAGGGAAATTGATATCTCTATTTGCAGCAATGGAATACATGGAGGTTAGTGCAGATTTCTATGAAATGTGCATTGTCATACACTGATGTGCTTTGATTTGATTTGCAGTCCCCAAATTTATCCTTAAAAATCCCCTAGCAGTGAATGTGAATGAGCTGCTGTCAGATCCTGTAAGAGCATGCATACCTTGCTAATGTTCATCATTAGGTGGAAAGTTGGTCTTACTGTTCTACTGTTTCAAGGTTTATGACACATGAATTGAGTTCAAAGCCATTTTCTTTTTTGCTTTATTTATGCCATGTACAGACTTCAGATCCACATACAAGCATTGAAATGGTTATTTTTTTTTTATCATTACTGTTTTAAAAATAAATTATTTTTGAAAATGTGACACAATTATTTCAAGATCTGTTTTCAAGTTTTTTAAGCTGTAATATAATAAAAAGATACATTTAGATTTTTATGATAATAATTATAATGATGGTTCAGGGCTCAGTTTTTCTTTCTTTGCCTTCAGCTATACTTTTATTGTTATGCGACAACACTAAACTTTTCCACAGTGTTTTTCAGAATATACTGAATATTTCACACCATTGCCCCTCAAAGGAGCTCACAATTTATTATTATTATTATTATTATTATTATTATTATTATTGTGTGTTGTATAGCACCAACATCTTCTGCAAAGCTTTAAAGAGACACTGAAGCGAAAAAAAAATATATGATATAATGAATTGGTTGTCTACTATGAATAATTACTAGAAGATTAGCAGCAAAGAAAATATTCTCATATTTTTATTTTCAGGTATATAGTGTTTTTTCTAACATTGCATTATTCTATAATATGTGCAGATTACACAACACTCAGCATTCAAAATGAGTCTTTCAGAGCAGTCTGTGAAGTAATGAACTCTCCTCTAGCAGAGGAAAAGTAAACAGTTCACTTACAGTTGAGATAATAAAAGTCAGATAACAGCCCTCTCCACGACTAACTTAGTCGGAGAGCTTAATAGCTTTTTTGCATAGAGATAACAACTGGAGTTTCTCAACTCTTCCTGTACTGGAAACAATTAGGCTGATGTATCTGATCTTAATGTTTTTTTTCTAAGCTGTACTACACATACAAATCATAATATCATCATTTTTTTTCGCTTCAGTGTCTCTTTAACATAGTGTATTTATCCATATCTAACTGTCCCTTAGAGGAGCTAACTATCTGATTTTTACTGTAGTCTGTCTGATGTTCCTATTGCAGTCTAAGGGCCCTTTTCCACTGCCGTTTGCACTTGCAAAAGCTTCCTTTTCCACTTGAGGTGATTGCGACGTGAGCCATCCGAAGTGAAACGCGATCACACAAATTATCATGAAGCACGATGATTGCAATTTGCAGAAAATCAGAACATGCTAATGGAAAAGTGAATCGTGCACTAGCAATCTGCAAAATGCCGGCGATCCGCTTTTTAAGCGAATCATGGCTAGTGGAAAAGGGCCCTAAGGCCAATTTTGGGGAGCAATCAATTAACCTATCTGTATATTTTTGTGGGAGGAAACTAGAGAACCTGATGGAAAGCCATGCAAATACAGAGAGAACATACAGACTTTGTGCAGATTGTGCCCTGGCCCAGATCTAAACTGTAGATGCTAGCATTGCAAGGCAGGTGTGCTATCTCCACTTCACCACCCTATAATAGTTATTATATTCTATAATAGTTATATTCTATAATAGTTATATTCTAATGTCCCAGCCACAGTATGGGGAAAATCTGGGAGTTTGGGGAACCTAATTAACTAACTAGTATGTTTTTGAAAGCAGGAGCGCCCAGAGAAAACGCAATCAAGTTAAGACATGGCACTCTGGTGCTGCCAGGCAAGGGGGAAAGCCACTTGAACATTGTGCCTCCTATTTGAATCATCGTTATGCTATAATATGTTTAACTTTAATAATGAAGATTATATATATATATATATATATATATATATATATATATATATATATATATATATATATATATACACATATACATACTTATCCATACCCATAATTATTCATACCCCTGGCAAATTTTGACTTTAAGTTACGTTTATTCAACCAGCAAGTAGTTGTTTGACGGAAAATGACATAGGTGTCTCCCAAAAGATAATAAGATGATGTACAAGAGGAATTATTGTGGAAAAAACACTGCTCAGCTTTTATTTTCATTTGAGCAAAAAGTGTCCAGTCCATAATTATTCATATCCTTCTCAATAATCAATAGAAAATCCTTTATTGGCTATTACAGCAATCACACACTTCCTACAATTGCTGACCAGCTTTTTGCATGTCTCCACAGGTATTTTTGCCCATTAATCTTTAGCAATGAGTTCCAAATCTTTCAGGTTGGAGGGTCTTCTTGCCATAACCCTGATCTTTAGCTCCCTCCACAGATTCTCAATTGGATTCAGGTCAAGACTCTGGCTGGGCCACTCAAAAACATTAATGTTGTTGTCTGCTAACCATTTCTTCACCACTTGTGCTGTGTGTTTTGGGTCATTGTGATGCTGAAATGTCCACTGATGCCCAAGGCCAAGTTTCTCTGCAGACCGCTTGATACTGTAGTTGAGAATCCTCATGTATTGCTCTTTTTTCATGGTGCCATCTACTATGATAAGGTTCCCTGGTCCATTGGCTGAAAAACACCCCCAAAGCATTAGGTTCCCACCACCATATTTGACAGTGGGGGTGGTGTTCTTTGAGCTAAAGGCTTCTCCTTTTTTATGCCAAATGAAGGAAACATCATTGTGATTAAATTTCTGTTTCATCTGACATAACACAGAAGACCAGAAGCCTTCTTCTTTGCCCAGATGAGCATTTGCAAAGGCCAAGCAAGCTTTTGTGTGCCTTATCTGGAGAAGTGACGTCTTCCTTGGTCTGCATCCGTGGAACCCAGCATTGTGCAGTGTACGTTGGATTGTCTGCCTTGAGACATTGCGACCAGCAGAGCCCAGATTCACCAGCATGGCCTTGGTGGTGATCCTTGGATTCGTTTTCACCTCTCTCACTATCCTCCTGGCCAGCACAGGTGTCACTTTTGGCTTCCGACCACGTCCTCTGAGATTTTCCACAATGCAGAACATCTTGTATTTTTTAATAATACTTTGCACTGTAGCTACTGGAACTTGAAAAGATTTAGAAATGGCCTTGTAGCCCTTTCCTGACTTTTGAGCAGCCACAATGCCCAGCTGTAGGTCTGCACTAAGCTCCTTTGTCTTATCCATGACTGTCCACAAACCAACTGCAGAGAGCTGCTGTTTTTCACCTGTTGAGTTGATTAAAAAATCTGTTCCCAATTCATCCGGGTAATTAGGATGCTTTAGAACAGCTTGGACTATTATTTAAACATGTGTACACCTATAATTAATGAAATATATGGCATCCGAATTTTCATTTTGGGAGTTTTACAAATTGTTGTTGTGCAGACTAGAAGGATCTTTCCAAACGATTCGAGAAAACTAGCCCCAGTTTCCCAGGGGTTTTGTTTTGTCTGTCTCTGGATCAATACAAGATAGATAGAATTTTTGTAAGATGAACTTGATGTACTCGTTCAACCTTTTAAACCTTGTAACTACAAAATGTGATCACTAGCTATGGTCAATTTTTTCCTTTTTGGCAAAATTATTCATTCCACTCCAATTATTCCAGGTCACAAAAATGGAGATCTAGGTCTGTTGGCTTCGATTATTTGTATTTTGCTCTACTGTGCATTTGACATTGCTTTCTTTCTTATTTTAATTGCATTTCAGTGGTTTTTGGTTCTAGTGGCTCGTGTCTCAAATAGCAATTTTCACCCATTGCATATTTTGCACGTGCACCAGTCTGATATATGCATGACTCATTTTATTCCCCTGTGATAATATTACTGTATAGGAAAATGTTTATAAGCTCAGTGAGGCAATTTAATGACTACATATTTTGCAACCACAATTGTGAGCTTTATCATTGTAAATAAAGCCATCAACCCTTACATTTGCATCAACTAAAGAATCCTTTCTGTTAGAGTTCTAGTGTTATTATGGCTGTTTTTTATGTCCTTGTCCCTCTAGCTCTCAGAATCTTTTTATATTGATTACAGTCAGTGTTCAACTTCCAAGCATCTTTGTGCTGTCTGCCAATGGACCATTATTTAAGTATGCTTTAATATAGATAGAAGCCAGTGTTATTTCTTCATTGTTTTTTTGGAAAGCTGCTTCTGTAATCTTCAAGATACATGCAGAAAAAGAAGACCATTAACTTAATTCTCACATCTTCATAATGGTTACAATTTCTTGTTGTTTAATCATTGCATGTAAAAGTAGATAAGCATGGTAAGACACATAGCTGCCTCTGGTGTATCCACTATAGGATGGAAGTGTTTGCTACCAGCTCTGCATCTGACTGCTGATGCTGCCTGTATGGAAATCACTCCAGAGGATGTCAGGAGATGTGCAGTAGGAAGGAGGCTTAGCATCTGGTCTCCATGGAAATCCCACATGTGCCAAAGGATGCAGGAAGAGGAATCAGTGGTGACAAGCCAAGGATATGTACCTTTCAATGTAGAGAAAGGGAACAGGAGTTATTAAAAGTGATTGCTATAGGGGCTTGTGACAAATTGGTTGCATATATATGGAGTGCTTGCCTAAGAAAGTTTGTTTTCTCCAGGAAACAAAATATCAGGCAGCACTTTTGCCGTGCACCACCAATATAGAAAAAGGCACTCCACAGGCTTCAAACTTGCGTTTGTGGTTTATTGAACACTTTTGCCATGCAGTGTTGGAGTCTCAGGTTCAGTTCACAGCCCGCACCCCATGTGCAGTGAGTGTGTATTTACTCCTCTTGTCTGCAGGGCTCCTCTAGGCACTCCAGATTTTTCCCATATCTTAAAAACATACTGGAAGGTTAGCTGGGCTGAAATGTCTGTGCTATGTAAATGCACAATCATAAAACGGCTGACCCAGACCACTCACATAACCTATGACTCAGACATACTGCGTCGCGAATGCGCAGTATATCTGTTCTGCATTCTTGTGGTGGTGCTCAATGACATCACCATACAGGTGCATGCTCGCTCCCCTAGCTCCTGCATTCCAGCGTGCGCGGCATGTTTTGCTCACTACAGTGGAGCGCAACATGTCGGGTCACATGAGGGAAGGGAGCGAGAGTGCGCCTGTATTGTGACGTCATTGAGCGCCTTGTCTGTGTATCGTTCCCACAACTAGAGATGTCGAACCTCTCACCCTGTACTCCTTCTGGGTCGCTATGACCCGTAGTAGTACAGCTGCGCTGGGCCAGCGGTTCGCGTCCTTGATCGCGCGCCTGTTGCCAGGCACTTTCTGCGCATGTGCGTGACGTCATGAGTGACATCACGCTCATGCGCAGAGAGTTCCCGGCAACAGAGAGATCAAAGAAGCGCACTGCCGGCCCAGTGCAGCAGTACTACTACGGGTCATAGCGACCCGGAAGTTTAGCGGCACATAGAGATTCGCTGGCGAATGGTTCGCCAACATCTCTACCCACAACACAAAATAATCTTATATTATTCCTCATGTGTGTTCCTTGTTTGGTTTTTAATCACTGTTTTTTGGAAAAGTCTGGCGGAGAAGTCCTTTCTGTTATTACAGTTTATTACATTGTACAAAAAGCAGTCAGTCAGAAAAGCAGTACAAAGAACTCCCAAGATGTGCAATGTAAAATAAATACATAAAGGATACCCGAGGTCACATGTGTCATGATGAGATAGACATGCGTGTGTGTAAGGTGCCAAGCACACAAATAACTATGCTGAGTTCCTTTTTTCTTTCTCTGTCTGAAAGAGTTAAATATCAGGTATGTAAGTGTCTGACTCAGTCCTGACTCAGACAGGAAGTGACTGCAGTGTGACCCTCACTGATAAGAAAGTCCCCTTTTTATCTCGTTCTTGCTCTCAGAAGCCATTTACTGCTAAGAAAGTGTTTTATAGTTGGAATTTATTTTTTACATTTAAAGATTTTTATTGTTTTTAAGAATATAAAAGCATCAAACATCAAAACAAATGTTTTTGACATTAAATAAGAAACCTCTTAACAATTGGGTGTAAACAAGATTATTTTGTATAAAGCAGAGAAATATTCCAAACTGTATCATAAAGTTCAAGAGACTGATCTTAGAGCTATAGTTTGTATACACGTTTGAGATAACAATGCTTCTCTGGACCACTTAGTCAAAACAGATCAAAATAGTAAGGAGGAAAGAGGAAGAAATAGCATTGAAGAGAAGAGAAGAAGAGTAGGGGGGGGGGGGGGGGGGGATCAGAATCCAGGACCCTAAGATACGTGATTGCCAATCATGTTTTTATAATTGTCCGAATCTTTAAACAAGGCCCAGCAAGCCCAGGTTTGGACATATTGGTCTGCCTTGTCTTGTGAAGAAAGAATGATCTCTTCCATTTGAGCAATACTGTCAACTCTGGCCCACCATTGAACAATGGAGGGAATGGCTTGTTTTTTCCATAGCAAGGGGATTAAGGCCCTAGCAGTGTTTAAGAGGTGGACCAGGACAGTTTTTTTTGTAAGATTTCTGTGAAATAGGACAGCAACGGAGTAGTAAAGCTTCAGCAGAGAAAGGGACTTCTACTGATGAGATTGCCACTGACCATTTATGCACCTCCTTCCAGAAAGAGGGTAAATGGGGGCAAGACCAGAAGATATGCAGTAGATCCGCTTTAGGAGCGGCACATCTCCAGCGGGAGCCCGAAATCCCTGGAGCAAATTTGCAGAGTATTGCAGGGGTTCTATACCAAAAAAGGTAAGGATTTTGAAACCCTGTTCTTAGGTAGAAACATTTAGTGTAGAATTATGGGTCAGGGATATGATGGTCTGTCATTGCTCGCTAGAAACTTCCTCCCATTTGGCTTGATAGGGGAGAGTAGACGGGATGCCCATAGTAATCATATAGTTGGAATTTGTTATCAGTGAGGGTCACACTGTAGTCACTTCCTGAGTCAGGACTGAGTCAGCCACTTACATACCTGATATTTAACTCTTTCAGGCAGAGAAAAATAAAAAGGAACACAGCATAGTTATTTGTGTGCTAGGCACTGTACATACACATGTCTTGTCATGTCTCATGTCACTTTGGGTATCCTTTAGATAGGAACTGTATTGAAAATGACATAATGAATAAAATTGCTTATTTTTACAATATTCATTTATAGATTATTAAGTCAGTGTTTGCCCATTGTAAAATCTTTCCTCTTCTTGATGTACATTCTGAAATGTATCACAGATGGCAGCATTCTGCCAGGTGATCTGTGCAGGATGTTTGTTTACTGAGAATTCTATGCACAGAGGGAGATGTTGCTTGTTTGGCAGATGGAAAAAGCTGTTATTTGCCTCAATGCAACGAGTTTCACAGACAGCAAACTGTCAGGACCATGGTCATGACATCACTCTGTGGGAGGGGGTTTCACCACAATATCAATAATACAGATGTCCCTGATGATCTATTCAAGAAAAGTTAAAAATTACTCGTGGGAAATGGGGTATCGGCTACTGATTGGTATGAAGTTCAGTCTTAGGTTTAAGTTCCTCTTTAAATTTTTATCTTGAGCAAACCTAGAGAATTACTAAATTTGGATATATTGCTGTCACTTTTCAGTCACCATTCTATGGATACCATCTATCTTCATTGTTCCTGATGCTCCCACCTCTGAAGTTTATCATTTTACTCATCTTATCTAGTATTTTAACGATCCATTCTGTCTTTCTTGCCTCGTGGCTCAAGATGTTTTCTACTGATTCCACTCCTGGTTGAATTTCTCTGCCTCCACCATCCATCCTGGTGGCTTGTAATGTAGAATTTGATGTAGTGTTTATCTTTGTTCTTGGAGATCAGGGCATAGATAACAATAGTCGATTATGTTAAAGAGTTTCAGGGTTGAAGATAAGAACTGGGAGCAAGCAAATAGCATATGTCCTTCAAGGTTAGTCAAAACACTATACACATGTCAGTGAGTTGGCACTTGGAGCAGAGCAGGATCATCCACCAGGAAAATAGGCAGGTGCTTGGGGTTTAGTGGGCATCAAGGGGCCCACCTGCCACCTTCTTTGACCTCTCTCCACTTCAGCTTACCAAAAGAGCCACAAGGAGGGCCCAAATCTATTACCTTGCCTTGGGCAGGCCCCATTACATATTGATCAATTTTAGATTTGGGGGCATCCGGAGCCTGCCCTTGGCCTTATAATATCTCATACCTGTGAACATTATTTCAACGTGTAGGCTTTATGCACATGCGTGCCACTGTTCTTGCTTTTTAGGGTGAGGTACAGTAGAAGAAGAAACATCAGATTTGTTAACATCATTATAAATTACAGTGCTAGTTTTGCCTATTTTAATGCATATAATAGTAGTATTGAAAATCTTAATAACTTTTTGCAATAAACATTTTTTTGAAAATCCAGTTGTCTGTTATGGCAATAATGCTATTTTATTGGAGAAAAGGCTGCCCAAACTCATATTCCCATCCCATCATCACCTACATGAGTTAGGGAGAAGCTGGGAGGAAGAACAGCTAGAGCTAGTTGCCCGATGTGTACACAAATCACACACTTACTCTTTCCTTTGAGAGTTTAATTATTTTTGGCTAGTACTAAATCACTACAGCTGAGCATAATTGTATGTAGAGGTTCCTGCTTAGTAGTGTTAATGTTCAAATTCAGCATAGCTGATTCAAAACACCCAAATACTCCCGTCTGCCACTGTTCAGCACCAAACAAGTGGACATAGTGAGGAGGAGTTTACTGGCTTGCGAGTTGCATTGTGTTTCACATAACTTTGATACTTCCTCCTTCCCGTTTGGCAGTTTCGTACAAAACTACTTTTGAATACAGCGCAGAAGATATAAAGGGAGACACTGAGAGCCCATTATAGAGTAGTATGTGGGTATGCTTAGGTAAGTATAAATTAATACTCACAAACCAGCGCTGGGTTACCATCCAGGCAACCACAGTGAAGGCAGGTGGGGAGAATTAGACCTGTCCCCACTCAGATTAAGAAGTTGTTCTCCGTAGATCGGAAAAAAGGAGCCAAATCCCCTCCCCCAAGGGTGGACTTAGATAACGTGCAGGTAAATAGAGGCGCCAAAAGAATAAAATTAGCTAAAATTGTTAAAACAGAGGGGGCAGTGGTGGACTTACCCTCTCGAAGTAGACACAATATGCTGTTGATCATTATTCAACAAAAATAGTTTATTTACACACTCCAAATAGATGTAATGCGTTTTGTAGGTATATCACGCTTCATCAGGCTATAGAGGGAGCATATAACTCATGCAGGTCTGGAACAAAGCTTAGAGCCTCTGCGCAAACCATTTTTGTTGAATAATTATCAACAGCATCTTGTGTCTACTTCGAGTGTGTAAGTCCGCCGGTGCCCCCTCCGTTTTAACAGTTTTAGCTAATTTTATTCTTTTGGCGCCTATGTTTACCTGCACGTTTGACTACCACAGACATCCATTATTTCCCCATATTCCTTTTCCAGGGACATCTAAAGGCATTTAGTACAAAGTTTTGGATCAGTGCCAACTTTATACTTGGCTTGAAAATTCTTAGTTGATGCAGAATTAATGAAATGTTACTGCAAATCTGTGCAGTTTGAACATGGGCCAATCAAATGATTTTACTGAAAGATTTGATGATTATTCCTTTTACATTTTAGGTTTTCATAAGTAGGATAACACTATTGATTTATAAAGCGCCAACATATTATGTGGAGCTGTACAAAGTAGGAAACAAACATGGGCTACAGAATAATACAGACAATGGTGTCATACTAATTAGCATAATTTTCAATCATCTCAAATGTATCTGCATCTCATTGACAATCCCTACTGAATGTGAACTTTGGTACATGTAGATTTTAGCAAGAGTTTTAAAAAACACAATTCAAACATACTTGGCATTGCCTTGTACATTTTTGAAAAATTAGCTGTCAGTCTAAGTGTTTGTTTATATGAAAATACATCTAATTAAATTCAAAATCGTATGCAAATTTTTGTGTGAAACACAAATTTTTTGTACTAAATTTTCTGCATTGCAACACGAATCACACATCAGGCATCAACAAAGCAGACCTGCCTTCTACACAGAAAAATTCAGATGCAGAAGATTCAGAGATGAAATCTCATTCAAAATCAGAGATTTATCAGAACACAATGTAATTCAATTTATATAATACATCTGTGGCAAACGCATTTTCCCAATATCACTCTGGCGCAAAGGGAAGTACAGTGACTTTTTTCAATGAAAAAATCTGTAAAAACAAGTTTACAGGTGATGAGAAAATGGATTGTGGCAAGTGAATGTTTTTTTCGGCCTGTAAAGACTGATTCTTTCTCACGCAAAGCTTCTTTTCTGTATTGGACTAGTAAGGGAAGGATTTAGATGGGCACATGGCACACTGCAGTCAGATATTGCTCAGCTCAGCTCTTGATACCAATAGAGGTGTTAATGATAGGTGAAAAGGAGGGCAAGAGGCATCTGACTGTCCATATCAATCATTTTCACCACGTTCCTTAGGGACCCCTGGGAAGGTGAGATCTCCTGACAGCCTGTGAATGTGGCTTTCTAACATTTAATCTTCTCTCTCTCACTCTACTGATGTATTGTTATGTTAAGTTTGTCATACTGCAGAGGGTTATTCAGCTACCAGTAGAAATGATCAAATATGCTATCCAGTTCAAGCTCAATATATATCTGTAAAAGGAGAAACAATGCATATTAGCCGGCAGAGGCTACTATATCAGTGTCTTCAATGCTTGACCTGAAACAGAGATCAATGTACTGAAATTTGTTTTTATAAACACAATAGGGGAAAAAAAATCAAAGTTAGATTTAGGCTGTTTTTAGTTGCCTTAAAGAGGAACTCCAGTGAAAATAATGTAATAAAAAAGTGCTCCATTTTTACCAAAGTAGGTGAAGTGAGAAGCACCTTAGCATGTAGAGGTGTGCCCCAATCCCGTCCCTGTGTCTCTTGGGACCACTGTAATCAAGAAGATAAATGGATCGGCACCACCAAGGTATAATCAAAGCTCTTTTATTGAGCACAGCAGTAACAGACGCTGTTTCGGGCTAGCAAGCCCTTTCTCAAACTGCTCACCAGTGACAAAAATACAACCACCATATATAGGCACCCATAGGTGAGCTTTGATTATACCTTGGTGGTGCCGATCCATTTATCTTCTTCATTTTTACCATAATTATGTATAAATGATTTAGTCAGTGCTTGCTCATTGTAAAATCTTTCCTCTCCCAGATTTACATTCTGACATTTATCACATGGTGACATTTTTACAGTGGGCAGGTTATGTAGCTGCTCCTAGCTGTTTTGGCTGTTACAGACAGCTGTAAACAGCCATTTCCTGTCTGTGAACATTGTTACATTGTGGCAGTTTGCCCAGAGTACCGCGGTACCAGAGCTTCTTGTGGGAGGGGTTTCATCACAAAATCAGCCATACAGCGCCCCCTGATGGTCTGTTTGTGAAATGCAATAGATTTGTCATGTAAAAGGGGGTATCAGCTACTGATTGGGATAAAGTTCAATTCTTGGTCGGAGTTTCTCCTTAAGGACTTAGCTTGTTTTTAATATGTGTGTCATGAAGGTACATTAATGTTATTTTAGTACACAAGGGCTTTTAATTATTGACCAGACACAAAAATAAAAAAATTGAAAAATTACACCTATATTTCCAAATAATTTATTGTCTCCAAACATTGTACTATAAGTTAAATGTTGTGATAGCCGGAACTAACGGGCAAATGAAATGTGTATGTTTTATTTATAGTAGCATTGCTTACTTTAAATAAAAAATAAATAAATAATTACTAAAAACAAGTATCCCCCACAAAAAGACTAATTTGATGCGAAAAAAAACAAGGTATAGATCAATTTGTTGTGATAAGTAGTAATACAGTTACTGGTGAATGAAAGGGAGGAGGCACTGACAGGTGAAATTGCTCTGGTCTGCTAGGGTAAAAACCCCTTGAGGGTGAAGCGTTTAATATTTGCATGTTATTTTAAATAAAAGACAACATTATGTAGAACTAAATCTATTATTACATTTACTACTCCAGGAAAAATATGGATAAGGATTAGAACTTACTGCTCCTCCCTATTTCTCCAACAGGGATAGAGACACCAATACATTAAATCTTTTATTGGAGAGTTGAAAGATTTAGAGCCCCATCAATATCTATTTCCAGTCCCTTGCGCTACTCAAGGATGAATCAAAGCCGAAGTCCATAGTTATTGCAAATATAAAATGTGTGGGAATCTCTCTTCTTAGCGTTTAATACATTTTAAAACAGATTTGATTGTATTTACATAATCACCTGTTCATTTCAATATCATACTTCCAAAATGGTTGTTGTGCAATTTTGTGGTCCATTTTCAAACTGCACAAATTGGCATACAAAATCTGGATAATTTTGCATCAACTTAGAATTATTTGCATCTCATTGACTATCCCTATTTATATCGGTTCAGGGACACTCTTTTAAGTGTGTCTATGTTGATTAATAGTGAGTTATGTGATTATAGCTGTGGCAGGCTGAAATTACATATTTCAATGATTTTATTTATTTATTTTAAATAGAGTATAGTGGTTGGGTCTGATATTTCAAATAAAGCAATAAATCTAGAAAATTGATTGAATTTTAAGCACATCTTTAATCAAATAAAAAAAAAAAGTTAGGCACTGACCACTGAAGAGGAAAGTCTTGGGATCCCTCAGAGGCTTTTCCAATCTTCCACAACCCCTCTGTTGCAGTCGGAATCATCTTCATTTTCACACGTTCACAACTGTGCTCCCATCTGTGTATAAGTTCGGCCGCACTGCACAGACACCACTGAGTTTGCATCTGTACAGTAGCACAGAGATTTTCATGCACTGAGGAAAAAGCTGGGTATGAGCGACTCTTTGTCCGTACTTTGCCCCTGCGCAGTGCAGCTGCACTCTTACAAGAAGGGGGGCACGGCCAACCGCAATATGTGAAATTAATGTTGAATATGGTCCAGAGGTTTCCTGCTCGTGAGTGGAGGAGTGGAAGGAGATCATCCAGAGTGTTCCCCTACTGCAATAAGTATCTTACTTTTTTCTCTTATATTGTACCAGAGATGAATACTAAAAGATTTATATGTACCTGGGGCTTCCTCCAACCCCCTCCGCATGGATCGCTCCCATGCCATCATCCTCCTCCTTCTCGTTGTCCTGGTAGACACCCCATAAGTCAGCTCATGCACAGTGCGGCTGTGCGCATGTGTGTGCCCCCCATCTCTCTCCCACAGCTGGTAGCATTCTGTGCAGTAGTGCGCCTCGACCAGCCAATCTTATGGGCCTCTACCGGGACAATGAGAAGGTGGAGGAAGGCGGCGTGGGAGCAATCGGTGCAGAGGGGGGTGGAGGAAGCCCCAGATATGTATAAATCTTTTATAAGTATTTGTCTCTGGTTTATTTTAAAGGATATCCGAGGGGAGTGATAAAATCTATCTTAACTTACCTGGAGCTTTAACAGATATCCAAGGAGAGTAACAAAATCTATCTTTACTTACCTGGGGCTTCTTGCAGCCCCTAGAATTCACTTGTGTCCCTTGCCGCAGCTCTGGTCTTCTCTCAGGTCCCACTGGCGGCCCCTGAAGGATAACCGACCACCGATGGGTCGGCGTCTTCTGTGCTCACATCATCGAGAAAGTACTGTGCCTGCGCAGCAGTACTGTGCAGACGCAGTATGCTCCAAGTGGTGTGGGCTGGCTATTGAAAGGCGTGGGCTCACGCCCTTGCATGTGCACAAGACAATTATCCATGGGGGGTTGGGGATACTCAGAGGTGGCCAGCGGGACCCTGGAGAAAACCAGAGCTGAGGGACACAAATGAACTCTAGGGGCTGGAAGAAGCCCCAGGTAAGTAAATATAGACTTTATTACTCACTTCAGATATCCTTTATGGCTTCAGGTACACTTTAAAATTCTAGAGAAAATACAAGGAATTGTATGTTGTATGGCCACCTTTAATGAAAGGAGAGGATCTGGCAGCAGTGAACTGCCAGTTGGTGGCATAAAATAAATTGCACAGTTGGGCAACATACGCATTGACTCCCCGTATTGATGCATAATGCTCATTAAGAAATTTTATGCATGAGAGCATTTGCTCTCAGTAAACATTTGCTATATTTAGTAAAGAATGTTATTATTAATAATTTTTTCTTCTTTAAAGAGAACCCGAGGTGTGTTTAAAGAATGTTATCTGCATACAGAGGCTGGATCTGCCTATACAGCCCAGCCTCTGTTGCTATCCCAAACCCCCCTAAGGTCCTCCTGCACTCTGCAATCCCCCATAAATCACAGCCGTGCTGTGAGGCTGTGTTTACATCTGTAGTGTCAGTCTCGGCTGCTCCCCCGCCTCCTGCTGTCCTGCATAGCTCCGGTCCCTGCACCTATCCCTTCCCTCCAATCAGCAGGGAGGGAAGGGATGCAGGCGGGGACCTGAGTTCTGCAGGAGGCGGGGAGAGCAGCAGACTGACACTATAGAGATATACACAGCCAGCTCTGACAAGCTGTTTTTCAGCAGCGTGGCTGTGATTTATGAGGGATTGCAGAGTGCAGGGGGACCTTAGGGGGGTTTGGGATAGCAACAGAGGCTGGGCTGTATAGGCAGATCCAGCCTCTGTATGCAGATAACATTCTTCAAACCACCTCGGGTTCTCTTTAAATGTAAGATTATCAACAAAGGGATTAGGAAATAAATAAACCTGTATAAAATGTATTTAATTTTACATTTACAAATAGCGCGCATAAATATAATGGCATTAACTGTTATTGTAAAACTACTAGTGTCCTTTCAAACCCATCTTCTATTAATTAGATGAAAACAATTGTGCCTCCACTCCTGTCATTTCAAGAAATAGCTCAGCTAGAGATGCCTCCTTTGGCTCTGGAAGGATTCTGTGGTGCAAACTGGCTGATGAAATCTATTTTCACATTGCAGCTTGCTGGCAGGAAAGCCATTTCATGGGGCTTTGTGTCCTGATTGCATGAAAGAAAGACCTGCATGGCCAACTCATGTTCATGTTTACACTTGCAATTTGCTTACTTTATATTGTCACGCTCAGGTCATATTCATCTTCATTAATATCTCTTCTGGTTTCCTATGGGTGATTCTTCTGATACTTCCATATTATTCTTTAATTATTCTTATAGTGCTGACATCTTTTGCAGCGCTTCTTTGCAGTATAAACCTATGTCTCTGTCATTCAGATGAGTTGACAGTTTAATCCCTACCGTAGTCATAGTTTAGTGGCTATCCCTATTATAATCTAAGGTATATTATATATATATATGTGGGGAGGGGGTGGAATTATCTTTATAGTATGTTTGGGGAATTTCTGTACGGACAGAGTAATACAGTGGTTTGCAAAAGTATTCGGCCCCCTTGAAGTTTTCCACATTTTGTCATATTACTGCCAAAAACATGAATCAATTTTATTGGAATTTCACATGAAAGACCAATACACAGTGGTGTACATGTGAGAAGTAGAATGAAAATCATACATGATTCCAAACATTTTTTATAAATAAATAATTGCAAAGTGGGGTGTGCGTAATTATTCAGCCCGTTTGGTCTGAGTGCAGTCAGTTGCCCATAGACATTGCCTGATGAGTGCTAATGACTAAATAGAGTGCACCTGTGTGTAATCTAATGTCAGTACAAACACAGCTGCTCTGTGACAGCCTCAGAGGTTGTCTAAGAGAATATTGGTAGCAACAACACCATGAAGTCCAAAGAACACACCAGACAGGTCAGGGATAAAGTAATTGAGAAATTTAAAGCAGGCGTAGGCTACAAAAAGATTTCCAAAGCCTTGAACATCCCACGGAGCACTGTTCAAGCGATCATTCAGAAATGGAAGGAGTATGGCACAACTGTAAACCTACCAAGACAAGGCTGTCCACCTAAACTCAAAGGCCAAACAAGGAGAGCGCTGATCAGAAATGCAATCAAGAGGCCCATGGTGACTCTGGACGAACTGCAGAGATCTACAGCTCAGGTGGGGAATCTGTCCATAGGACAACTATTAGTCGTGCACTGCACAAAGTTGACCTTTATGGAAGAGTGGCAAGAAGAAAGGCATT
Source organism: Hyperolius riggenbachi (assembly GCF_040937935.1). Classification (NCBI taxonomy): domain Eukaryota; kingdom Metazoa; phylum Chordata; class Amphibia; order Anura; family Hyperoliidae; genus Hyperolius; species Hyperolius riggenbachi. Next base: position 287,642,887 of record NC_090647.1, read on the forward strand.
GTTAACAGAAAAGCATAAGAAGACTCGTTTGCAGTTTGCCACAAGCCATGTGGGGGTAACAACAAACATGTGGAAAAAGGCGCTCTGGTCAGTTGAGACCAAAATGGAACTTTTTGGCCAAAATGCAAAACGCTATGTGTGGCGGAAAAGTAACACTGCACATCACTCTGAACACACCATCCCCACTGTCAAATATGGTGGTGGCAGCATCATGCTCTGGGGGTGCTTCTCTTCAGTAGGGACAGGGAAGCTGGTCAGAGTTGATGGGAAAATGGATGGAGCCAAATACAGGGCAATCGTGGAAGAAAACGTCTTGGAGTCTGCAAAAGACTTGAGACTGGGGTGGAGGTTCACCTTCCAGCAGGACAACAACCCTAAACATACAGCCAGGGCAACAATGGAATGGTTTAAAACAAAACATATCCATGTGTTAGATTTAAATCCAAGTCCAGATCTAAATCCAATTGAGAATCTGTGGCAAGATCTGAAAACTGCAGTTCACAAACGCTGTCCATCTAATCTGACAGAGCTGGAGCTGCTTTGCAAAGAAGAATGGGCAGGGATTTCAGTCTCTAGATGTGCAAAGCTGGTAGAGACATATCCTAAAAGACTGGCAGCTGTAATTGCAGCAAAAGGTGGTTCTACAAAGTATTGATTCAGGGGGCTGAATAATTACGCACACCCCACTTTGCAGTTATTTATATGTAAAAAATGTTTGGAATCATGAATGATTTTCGTTCCACTTCTCACGTGTACACCACTTTGTATTGGTCTTTCACGTGGAATTCCAATAAAATTGATTCATGTTTGTGGCAGTAATGTGACAAATAGTGGAAAACTTCAAGGGGGCCGAATACTTTTGCAAGCCACTGTATAAGGCTGCAAAATTAATCCAGAAAGTAAAAGCCATTTGCTTTTATCTGTTATGCAATGTATTACTTCTGTGTTCAACTTGCATCTGTCAAATTAACCTCCACTCCCCCCCCCCCCCCTCCATTTGCACTGCTTGTTGTCACATGACTGCAGAATGCTGGTAATATTTTGTTCAGCAGCATTACCATTGAGCTCTCTACTCCCCTCCTCCAAGTGAGTGTGATGCAATTACAACAAAATGACGTGACTTAAGTAAAATTAATAAAATGTTCCTTCAAATGATAAAATGAAAATGGTTGTTATTTTTCAGATGACCCTCATATATTCTTTCAGTCATTTTGTGAGGGGATTTTTAATAATCTTTTGTTTATTCTTCATTGTTTTTCAAAGGTTTTCTGAGAGAGAGACCATGCTGTTTTGCAGCACCCATGGATGAGCACACAGAGTCTCGAGCACAGTGCATTGCCTGATACGGTGTGTTCATTCCTAGCTAGCTACTAGCAATTCTTGTCACTGTTCATCCCTTCCTCAGCTGACATTTGTTAAACTCTGTCACTAATGACCATCTGTGAAGTTGGGTTACAATAATTTTCTTCCTAGCATCCTGTGTGTAATAATGAATGTGGCTGCAGAAAACCCTGTTAAGCTACAGAGACAGATGAAGGACAGTGTTTATAGAGTCTGATTGCTGATGACCTCTAAACCTTTGTCTACTATATTTGAGATGATGCTCAAAAATCAATAAGCTGATAATGTCCACCTGCATGCAGCTATCTCCCTTTTCTCTTCTTTATCTGTGTGTGAAGGTGCATACGTACTTGTCTCTAGCGTTGCTCAGGCTGGAGAGAGAGTATGTGTGTAGGCAGATGGATTCTTTTGTGTGTTTGTGTAGGAGGAAATAATGTGCGTAGTGAGCTCCAGTATTGCATATATATATACTATTATGTAGTCGAAAAGATTGGTGTTTACTCTTTACATCAGTATCAAACCCCTAAATGTTGATGTTATGTATCTGAGTATATAGGATTGATTTATTAAGGGATAAACAGATGCAATATTTAGCATTTAATGTTCCTTTAGATGTTTGACGGGATTTCTTGATTTCTTATTCTCTTCATGTGCCTCTCAAACGCCAGGTGCAAAGGAGGCTAGTGAGGTGAATGCTGATTGGCTGTTTACACGTAAAACGTGTGTAAACAACAACAATACAGTTGCCTGACTTGTAATGCTGAATCCTTTGGCTTAGGTAGTTTCTGAGTGGTACACCTGGAACAAGCATGTGAACCCATAGTGGACTATGGTATAAAAGGCAGAGAATCGGCACAACAGCCAGGGAAGTAGCATTTACAAAAGGGAGTAAGCAAGGTCACATATTCCTCTGAAATTATTTCCTTTAAACCGTATGGACACTTCTCAGCGTTTGTTCTGATCACTCTTAAATATGGTAAAATAGCATATCCGATGAAATAAAACACAATCCAAATATATTTTCTTGTAACCCAAGATTGCAGTTATGTAACCTTAAGTGGTCTTTTAATTAGCCTCATTACAAAATTACTAGGCAGCGTACGGGATGCAGAAAGCCCTATTCAGAAGGTAATTATACAAATAACTCACAAAAGAAACACAAGGAATAAAACAGCCAGAGGTGAATTGAAAGAATGTCCCTCTGACTGAGTATTCATAAGGGAATCAGGGTCATGTAGTAAAGGACAAAATATGTATACAGTGGTTTTCAAGCTACTATTGTAGGGGTTAATGAAAAATATTTTAGTATTAAAGGAGAACTCTACACTGTCCTAAATAAAAGTCCCCCTCTTTAAAATTTCCCCCTCTTGTAATCACTCATTGAACTGAGTTCCACTTGCTTATAGTGTGCAGAAAGGGCTTTTTTTTAACTGTTCAGCATGGCAAGCATCTTCCTTCAGATAGGTGATTCAGCTAGCCCGAGTCTTCAAACCTGTGCAATTAATACCTTTTGGAGGAAAAAAAATCCTAAAAAGTATAAATTACAAATATTAGTCTACTGAATGTCCGCCCAGTCCTATGACATTTTAATTTAACTAACTATTGCCTTTCTGCTTGTCCGCACTGAAAGCAGTAGTGATAATCTAAAAATTCACATTTTACTATTGTTTTTACACTTTAATAGTAAAATATTGGTAATTTGGAAAAACCTTTGCAGGCTGTTCTTTTTATGCATACAGTTTGGATTTAATGGAAACATTCATAGAAGATACATTGCTAAGAGGCAGAATGCGATTTTGCTTTCTGGAAAAACTGATGATTTCAGTCCTAGTGGACACAGGGTATAGTTTTCCCATTGCTGTTTCTGTGCAGCTATTGCACCACGTGTAACCTTAGAGCCTGATTTCACTAACTGTACATCACTAGGTTTCCCTCCAAATTCGGTCTGGCCAAGCACAATGGAAATGGGCCCTTATGTATTTTTATAGCACCAGCATATTCTGTGACGATGTACGTTAGACATTACATAGTACAAACAGTTGCATGAACAGTGAGGGGATCCAGATATAAATCATTGAACAGCTCAGCTTGTGAACTGTAAATAGAGGTGGATGATACACACATTACACAGCAATACTGGAACACACAGAGAGACAGAACTGCCCTTCCAAGCTTGCAATCTGCTACCAGTTTTATAAGTGTCCAGGATTTCTTCCTTAGAGCAAACCTGAAGTGATGTATATGGAGGCTGCCATATTTATTTCCTTTTAAGCAATACCAGTGGCATGGCTAGTCTGCTGATCCTCTGCCTCTAATACTTTTAGCCATAGACCCTGAACAAGCATGCAGCTCAGGTGCTCTGACTGAAGTCAGACTGGATTAGCTGCATGCTTGTTTTTGGTGTGATTAGGACACTACCGCAGCCAAATAGACCAGCAGAGCTGCCAGGCAACTGGTATTGTTTAGACGGAAATAAAAATGACAGCCTCCATATACTTCTTGCTTCAGGTTCACTTTAAAACTGGGGTATGTAATTTTCTTTTCACATCCAGCCTTCTCTAAGGCCTCATTTCCATCTCTGCGCTTCTGTCCGCTTCTGTCCGCTTTTCAGCAACATGTATCTCGTTCAGACTATACGCGCTGCCGTCCGCATTTTGGCAGCGCGTATAGTGTGCGACACGCAAGAACGGTAGAAGGGCATAGACAGCCCTTCTACCGTTCCCATCATATGCGCTGCGTGGCAGCGCGATTGCGCTATCGCGTGCTGCACGCATTTTTGGGAATCGCAGCGCAGATCCCATTCATTGTAATGAATGGGATCTGCAGCGCAGCGCATAGGAGCGCAGATGGCGTGCGATCGGACGCGTTGCGTTCCAATCGCACAGCCATCTGCGCTAAATGATGTGAACGAGGCCTCAATCTGTAACATTGATGTGCTGATAAAAAGCGGACAGAAGTGGATAGAAGCGCAGTGGAAACAAGGTCTAACACAGAACTGACTATTTATAGTCTGGAAATAGTCTGATTTGGATAGGCCCGCTTAAATAGCTTGAAAGTAGCAACAAATCAGACCACATTGATACATTTTTAGATAGTTGCTAAAAATATTAAATTACCCACCAACTCTGCAAATTTCTCAGAGCCTCTTCAGGTGATAAGTCTGCAGTTCCGAGCTTCACCACCCACTGTGAGTCTACAAAGCTAGGCTAACTCTCCCTGCTGGATTTTTATCAACTTTGAAATCTGGGCTTAAACTTTATCAACCATTTTTAAAAATATGTGAAAAAGTATTGTTAAAATGAATGTGTTTCACTGCCAGCAACTGCTTTTCTTCCATGTCCTTTGCTTCGTATATGCAACAGTTCCTTGCAGTCTCTAAGGGCCCTTTTATAGTACTGTATATCAGTTGCTGTCATTTGTAACTGAAATTACAACTACAGGTAGTCCCCGGTTAACAAACAAGCTAGGGACTGTAGGTTCATTCTTAACCTGAATCTGTTCTTAAGTCGGAACAATGTGCCATCTCTGTCCCCTGTACCTCCTCTGTGCCCCCCTGTGTCTCCAATGTCCCCCTCTGTGTCACATCTGCCCTCTGTACCTGCTTATAATAGTTTAAAAGCCATTTTTTCTTTAAATTTTTTTAAATCGATTTTCTCAAAAACTATAAGTCCAATTTGAAAAAAAAATGTTGGGCTTGTTCCCATGGAAACACTGAATCCATGCCGTTCATATCAGTGGGCCATTCGTAAGTCGGGCATTCATAAGTCGGGAACTGTGCAGTACAATGGCTATGTTTCCCCATAGCCTCTTTTACACTATACACTGAAAAACTGAAGCTTTTTCACAATGCCCTGTTGTGGGGGGAAAAACGCATTAAAACGCAATGCACAGCAACACATTAAAATGCAAAAATGTAAAAGGGCCCTTAGGCTATGTTCAAAGTGGTGTGTTGCGGCATAACGGGCACTTTGTAATGCGGCTTGCCGCAATGCAATATACTACCTATGCGAAGTTCACAGTGCAGCGGGTGCGGCGTAACAGTGTGCTGCACCCCAACCACATGTCATGCAGTGCGCCCATGCTGTAACAGTGAAGCATACTTTTCATTGACTGTATGCTTCACTGTATGCCACCCAACAGTCAGATAATGTGCGGTACAGCTTTTACATTCTATTGCGTTGCATTCCTGCTTTACAGGGAAGGGTCCCACTGTGAACCTATCCTAAGAGGGAATTGTGCTTGGTGACAACATTAACTAAACTATATAAGCAAAGAGGGACTGGTGTATTATAACAAGGATAAAACAAACTGGAGCAGAATAGAGGGGTAACAGTAAAAAAGGGCGCAGGAGGCTAGTGGACAAATCGGGCACCGCCATTCACTCTCATAATAAATATCGTTTAATGGGCGCCCGATAGGAAAAAAAGGCGGCGGAGAAAAATAACGTTTTAAAAGCGGCGCCCGGAGACTTAATGTTTTATTACTGCTTCTCATGATTACACATTATTTAATGATTTATAATTTTTTTAATATTATTTTTAAACGAAAAACAGTACAATATTTTTTCAAACATTATTTTTAAACCAAAAACAGTACAAATTTTTTTTTTTACATTATTTTTAAACGAAAAAAACGCACAATATGTTTTTCAAACGTTATTAATGCTTATCACAGGGGGGTCTTAGGTTTAGACACCAACAGGGGGGTCTTAGGTTTAGGCACCAACAGGGGGTCTTAGGTTTAGGCACCAACAGGGGGGTCTTAGGTTTAGGCACCAACAGGGGGGTCTTAGGTTTAGGCACCAACAGGGGGTCTTAGGTTTAGGCACCAACAGGGGGGGTCTTAGGTTTAGGCACCAACAGGGGGGTCTTAGGTTTAGGCATCAACAGGGGGGTCTAGGGGTTAGGGGTAGGTACAGGGAGGGTTACTTAGTAAAAAAAAAATTAAACGTTATTATACGTTTCACTATTTAAACGAAAGATTAACATTTTTACAATTGTCAATTTAATGCACATTATTTAATGATTTATAACTTTATAAAACATTAATTTTAAACGAAATACAGTACAATACATTTTTAAACGTTATCCATGCTTATCGTTTAAAACCCCGCGCCCTTTTTTCCCAGCGCCCCTTTTTAACGTACGCGAATATAGCAGCTTCCCAGGGCAACTGCATACTGTTAGTAACCCTTTGCACTTTAAAATATATACACACAGCAACCTAAAGCACAGAGCAAAAAAAACAGTACCAATGTTGGTAAGAAAAAAGACAAGGAGGTTCTATGCACTAAACTGTGCTAAGCAGAATGCAATATATAACATGCAATGCATGTTCTACTCATCGTGCATAAGACTTTATGCACAACATTCTGGTACAGGCAGTTTAGTGAATACAAACCAAGGTTTCTTACTTTAAACTGGTCTGAACTTGTCAGGGGAAATCATTTAGCCAATAATCCATTCTCAAAAGTATTGATAAGTGATTGAACTCTGCCTCCATAATGCTACCAGTGTGTCTGCAATCTGTGTTACATTCATTGGTAAAAAGGATTACCTTCCCTTCATGTGGCAGTTATTTTTGGTTTTATTATTGACTAGCAGACCTTAGCCCGTTAATATAACAGGCTCTAGGCCTCACTCTCGACCCCCTCCCTCCCCTGTGACCACTGCCGCATGTCAGTGCGCAGGCGCGCTCACGGCCTGCGCACTGCTCGCCCCCCCCTGGCCCTGTCCTCCTCCTGACGAAGCTCGCAAGTGGGCGGGCGCAACGCGTCGGTGGGCGGGTCTGAATCACGTGACCTGGAGCGCTCCTCACCGCTGCAACAACAATAGCAGGACACGGCATCAGTGCGCGTTCCCCGCCATACAGCAACCAAGCAGAGCGGGTTGAGCAGACGCCTGAGAGCCTACGCTGTCCGACGACCCTTACCTGGTGGTGAACAGTCCAAATGACATCGCAGTGACGGTAACTGAGCGACTGAATTACCTATGGTGAGATTATCTGGACTCTGTTATAACTAGCTTGCAAGCTGAAGAGGAATCCGACTGCCCTCCATTACTAAGCACATACAAACTCTCTCCCCCTCTCTGAAGATACGGCCTAATTGGTACCGGTACCGTTAGGGGTGTTTGAGTGTGTGGCGTGTGATGAAGGTGCGGATGGTGTTGCGCTCTAAACAGGTTACTTTTAATTGATTTTAATTTTGCTACACTCAAATGGATTTTGTGTCACAATAAAGCCAATTTTCTATTTTTGCATATACCTATGATCTCTCCCATTTTTTTGCATATATTACTACCTGTCCTCCTCCTGTCCCAAAGTGCGGACACAGGGACAGGGGGGGACGCAGAGACACAGGAGTTTTATAATATAGGATGCCCCTCTAAGCTGTCTGGTACTGACACTAATGTCCTGAACACTGCAAAATCTGAGAGGGTGTCATTATTAATATTTAGTATTAATGTTATTTAATATTAGTATTTTAAGGCTCATGCCCCGTCATCAGAGTGTTCAGATGTTACCTTTTTATGTGAAAAGAGGTTTCTGCAATTAAATATTATGTCTTAATCAGTTGCCCAAATGCACTAAGTGCAAATAGGTGGTTTCCAGGATTTGTGGGTGTGGCCTCTGCTAATGTTCAGATTGTCGATGTCCAAAGGCTGCAACTTATACCGTGTAACTCTAGCACATCTTTTGGAGCAAAAATGAATATGTCACTGTCTAATTTTCGGGGGAAACACGTAGTACAGACAGTCTACGGTAAAGGAAGTGATCAGTGTGATTCATTAAAGGTGATTTACTTGATGCTAGCTAATCATTAAGCTTATACAAATACAAAAACACACATATTAAAAGCAATTGCACATGGACTGGAGCTTTAAGATATCTACAAGCTTTATTTTTTAAATGTGTTAAACTAAACCTAATCAAGTGAGGGTGAGGAATGTTAACGGGAATGTTTATGCTCAGCGTTATTATTTTTATCATCATCACCATCAATTTATATAGTGCTAACCTCTTCTATAGTGCAGTACACATAAATAATATTTATTACGGTAAAGTACATGGACAAGCAAGGCAATGCAGATAGAACCTTGGGTGATACATCATACCGGCATCTATTCATATCCAGAAATGAAGGTAATGACTGGGTTAACATGCAGATAAGTGAGGAGTGTATCAGTCTACAGTAGACAGCCTCCAACCTGGCCTTGCTTGCTTTTCATACCCGTGATATGAATACTTATGAGTGTTCATTATTGGAAAGTTTCTTATACCAACAGATTACAAATGAACGCACAGATTTCCAAACAGTAAATATCCTTACCGCAAACCTGAACTGAAAATTAAAAGTCAAAATAAACATACACAGGTCATACTTACCTCCTGTGTTGTCTACTCATCAATCCCATTCTCCTATCCTGCATCCTGTTTGTCCACTGTGATCAATGGAATTCTCCGTCCTCCATTTTGAAAATGACCAGTACCCCATAACAGCTTCCTGGTCAGCACACTGTTAAACTGTAATATGCCCACTTGAGTCATAGGGAAACATGGACATTACCTTGTACATCAGTTGTCCTTTCAGTTATAACTGACAGCTGCTGATAAACTGACAGCAACTGATATATTTCAGTTCTGACAAAACGAGGTAAGTATGTAATATTCATTTGCAGGTACATCTTGGGCTTGATTCACTAAACCGTGATAAGTCATATCACGGCCGTTTTCGCGTGCATTTTCGTGTTTGCGCGAGATTGCGAATTATCGTGTGCAAATGTGCATTTTCGCGTGAAAACGATATCGTGATATGACTTATCACGGTTTAGTGAATCAAGCCCCATGTGTTTATTTTAAATCATTTTACTCGGTTCAGGTTCACTTTAAGTCACCCTGATTTGCAAAAAAGTGAATTGGGTACAGGGTGGGTAATTTCTGGTTGCCTTACTGTAAGTAAACCCAAATACAGAACATTCTTCATCATCTACAACGCAAAAGCCAATAACATGTTCAGCCGCAGCTGTAGACAAGTCACGATTTCTGTACATGGGATTCATCATCTCATTTCACTGTGTAACCATCAAATTTGTTAAAAATGTGAAAAGTAGACACTAAAGATACACATTCATGTCTGTCTGATACTTGTGCAGTGAAAGGAACATTTTAGTGATTTATCTGACTGCCATTTACACGCATGAGCTCATTGGCCTCAGGCTCAGACTGACAGAAAATTTTTAGCATTCTTGATGAATTTGCCAACTATAGCTACATTTTATTGTCATTCAGAAGAGGTTTGTGATTACCTTCATATATAGCACACAGTGGGGGAGAGAAAAAAACAGTGCAAGTGTTGCAGCGGCCAAATCTGTCTCCAGGAACACATAGGCTAGTAAACAAACAGCTTCAGATGTTGGTCTGTACTGTTGACCTATGCACCAATCAATCTAAATGGCTAATCTTTGGACAATCACACCAGCAGGTATTTAGAATTGGGGCCTGCACATAATATTAAGTTAAAACTAGCTGATCCTCAAACTAATTTGTTAACTCCAATTGCTGTTAAACTGTCCTCATATAGCCAGAGATAACAAGTCACGTCAATGCCAAATCCAGGTTCATTGGTAAAAGGCAAGGGAAATATTGTGACATGATAATGTAAACCTCACTCTATAAAAGGTGGACTCACCCTATTTCTAGACCCCTATCAGATAGTTCCACAGCACGTTGGGCTCCTGAAGAGTTGTGTAAGGGTCAAACTAGTTGAGAGAGGTCTAGAGATGTGGGTAGCAGAGGTGCAGTAGACAACAATGGTCAGTGGACAGAACACACAGCACATCCTGAGCCAGCCAGGCAGTCACTAAAACCCCTAAATGGGCCACTAAAAGCCCATTTAAAACATTGTGTTGTGGTACAAATACAGATGAATGGGAAGTTACTCTCTGTTGGCATTACATATCGGTACATCTCTCATGATCACATTTTTCAAACAATAACTATTAGCACTATGTTTGGACATAAGGTATCCATTTATATTCTTGTATAATAGATTACAAATCAGGTGTTTTAGATTTTAAAATGATTTTACTCTATGGGAGCTCCTATGTCTTTCATTTGGGGTGTATGGGGCACGAGATCCATATAGAGCAGAGACAGTAGACGGAGCGTGCTGGATAAGGCGGTGGCAGCCTAGATGAACCCAACACGCTAAATAGAGGGTCTAGAAAAAGGGTGAGTGAGCCTTTTATAGGGTGAGGTGGTGGTTTATACCGCTTAATCAGGTCAGAAGATTTCCCTTGCCTTTTACCCATGAACCTGGATTTGGCATTGAAGTGACTGTTATCGCTGGCTATATGAGGACTGGATCTTAGTTCCCTAAGTGCACAGCAATTTAAATTTTATATGGGTTTATAGATGTGCACCACCGGGTTAAAATACTGTATTTGGAACTTTACATTTTAGACTGCTTGCCACCAGCACTAATCAATATATTTACATCCTATGTGCCACCACCAGTATTTACAGATGTAAATATGTCTGTAGCAGTAATGAGCACTGTGGGCATGCTAGCATGTGTCTGTGCTCATTATCTCCAAAGGCCCTAATCTGGGAAGCCCTCCATAAGTCCAGTCTCCCTCTCCCCTTCTAGCCCTCCATGTAGAGATTGTGTACAACATGATTTTATGCAAAACTGTCCTATGTGCAGGGACCCACAATGTCAGTGCTCACGTTATTAGCTTATTCTATGATCAGTTTATAATACAATTTTCATCATTTATTTGGTGGTGGCCACCTGTGAGTTTGTGGCCTTGTGCACTGGGTGGCTACAGGTTGTCAGAGATTCTGGTTGTTGTGAAGCTTCATTTGATATGAAAGTGTCAAACCTCTGAGTAAGAATTGGAGTGTATAATGGGGGGAATACTAAGAAATTAATTGTTGTTGTTCCCCTTTAAAAGTGTGTTAAATTAAAATAAAAAAAGGTTGGAACAAACTTGACTAATGTCAAGACTACTCCGGTCCACAAAGCAAATAGGATGTCAGTTGACCTTGCTGCCAACTAAAACATAATCATCCATGCAGTAACTATCTATCCATTAGATAAGAAGCTCTAATCTGTTTGCTTTGTTAAACCTTTTTTTTTTTTTTTGCACAGGCAGTGTTGATTCATAACTTGTAATTCTTAACACAACATTAGATGTGTTAGGGCTGGTGCACACCAAAGCAGTTCTGAAGCGTTTTTTAAAACGCTTGCAGGGGGAAAAACGCTTGGCTAATGAAAGTGAATGGGCTGGTGAACACCAAAGCGGTTTCATTTTTCCCACAAACCCAACCTCCTGTCTTGCAGCATTTTTTAGATTTCTGAGGCGTTTCTGCCTCAATAGTAAGTATAGGAAAACCGATCTGAAAAACGCTAGATCAGAGCGGTTTTCCAAGCATTTTTGTTAAAGAAGCTGTTCAGTAACAGCTTTACTGTAACAAAATATACACAAAAACACTTCTAAACATGCTAAGCATGTTTAGAAAACCTCTAACCATGGCAGAAAATCTGCTTCAAACAACTCTAGCGTTAGCAGATCTGCTACAGGTTTTTGGTGTTCACTGGCCCTGAGATAGCATCCATTTTGTTGTTACTCTTTTCCTCTCCTTGAATAAGAGATTGTGTAGAACAGATTCCATGGTGATGAGATGCAGATTTCTCATTTAAGGAACCAAGTAAAATTACTTTGGGCTCTAAGTGGACCAGACATTCCATGTTATCAAAGATACATTTCATGATTTATTTCCAGAAAACCAAAGTTTTTGGATATGACCATTAGAGATGTCACGAACCTCTGATTTTCGGTTCGCGAACCCTGTTCGCGAACCTCCGCAAAAGGTTTGGTTCGCGAAAAAGTTTGCGAACCGCAATAGACTTCAATGGGGAGGCAAACTTTGAAAATTTGAAAAAATTCTATTGGCTGGAAAAATGATAGAAAACATGTTTCAAGGGCTCTAATACCTGGAGGCCTTCCCTCCTCCCTCCTCCCTCGTCTGCTCAATACAAAAGAAAAAGTAAACAGTAAGCCAGCACCTATTCAGTAGGAGACCATAGGCAAGTCTTCCTAACACTGCTACTGCCTATAGAGCATGCCCTAGTGGCTGCAGCTCTGGTGCTTTGAGTCCGCCAGGAGAAAAGCGTGATATAAATTTATTTGTCTTGTCTACTTTTTCTCTTGTATTGAGTATAAATAGTAAATGCTAGGCCAGCTTCAGTTAGTACTGTTGTGGTACAGTGGTTAGGGTGCTTGCCCACCACACAGTGAGACCCGGGTTCAAATCCCAGCCAATGTGAGTTTTCTTTTATGCTACAAATCCTTAAAGGGAACCTAAACGGTGAAGGATATGGATTTTTCTTTTTAAAATAATACCAGTTGCCTGAATCGCCTGCTGATCCTGTGTCTCTAATACTTTTAGCCACAGCCCCTGAACAAGCATGCAGATCAGGTGCTCCGACTGAAGTCAGACTGGATTAGCTGCATGCTTGTTTCAGGGTGTGATTCAGCCACTATTGCAGTCACAGAGATCAGCTGGACTGCCAGGCAACTGGTATTGTTTACAGGAAACATCCATATCACTCTCAGTTAAGGTTCCCTTTAAGCAACCTAATGTTTTTATTGCATTGAGCATAAATAGTAAATGCTAGGCCAGCTTCAGTTAGTACTGTTGTGGTACAGCAGTTAGGGTGCTTGCCCACCACACAGTGAGACCTGGGTTTGACTCCCAGCCAATGTGAGTTGGCTTTTATGCTACAAATCCTTAAAGGGAACCTAAACGGAGAAGGATATGGATTTTTCCTTTTAAAATAATACCAGTTGCCTGAATCGCCTGCTGATCCTGTGTCTCTAATACTTGTAGCCACAGCCCCTGAACAAGCATGCAGATCAGGTGCTCTGACTGAAGTCAGACTGGATTAGCTGCATGCTTGTTTCAGGGTGTGATTCAGCCACTATTGCAGTCACAGAGATCAGCTGGACTGCCAGGCAACTGGTATTGTTTACAGGAAACATCCATATCACTCTCAGTTAAGGTTCCCTTTAAGCAATCTAATATTTCTATTGCATTGAGCATAAATAGTAAATGCTAGGCCAGCTTCAGTTAGTACTGTTGTGGTACAGCGGTTAGGGTGCTTGCCCACCACACAGTGAGACATGGGTTTGATTCCCAGCCAATGTGAGTTGGCTTTTATGCTACAAATCCTTAAAGGGAACCTAAACGGAGAAGGATATGGATTTTTCCTTTTAAAATAATACCAGTTGCCTGAATCGCCTGCTGATCCTGTGTCTCTAATACTTTTAGCCACAGCCCCTGAACAAGCATGCAGATCAGGTGCTCTGACTGAAGTCAGACTGGATTAGCTGCATGCTTGTTTCAGGGTGTGATTCATCCACTATTGCAGTCACAGAGATCAGCTGGACTGCCAGGCAACTGGTATTGTTTACAGGAAACATCCATATCACTCTCAGTTAAGGTTCCCTTTAAGCAACCTAATGTTTCTATTGCATTGAGTATAAATAGTAAATGCTAGGCCAGCTTCAGTTAGTACTCTTGTGGTACAGCAGTTAGGGTGCTTTCCCACCACACAGTTAGACCTGGGATCAATTCCCAGCTATGGTATGTAAACTGGTTTTTGAAATAGTATAATTCCCTGGCAGATGAGACCCTCCTCCCTCCGGTAGGAGGGAGAAGGAGGGAAGCGGCTGTCCCTTAACTAATTAGTGTAGGCAGACAAGTGAGTGAAATGGCATAAGGACCTTGCTTGGAGGAGGGAGGGCCTCCAGCAGTGAGAGCAGTGTGTTTGGCAATAATGTGCCTGCTGACAGTGATGTAGAGGGTCAAAGTTTTGCTCAATAGAGCATTATGGGGCGAATCGAACTTCCGCAAAAGTTCACCTGGAACCGTTCGCCGGCGAACAGTTCGCTACATCTCTAATGACCATATTAAATTAAAGAGAGACAAAAACATGTCTAATCTCTTTGGAAATGGGGATTTTTGATACAGGATAAGTTTAGCCAGTCTTTTCTCACTGTAAAGCTTAAGAATTTGGGTATGTAAATGGAATTTTCTCCAGTCTACAGTGGTACTTGATTGTAGACCAACTCACAACAAGCCATAAAACTTGTTACAAATCCTGCATTTCTACAAACACAGAGGTATGGCAAATAGGCTGGTTCCCAGGCGCTCACACTGCCCAGGACCACACTCTGCAAGCTACACCCTGAGGAAGGCAGGAGCAGAGTGCAAACAGCCTCCTCCTCCCCAAAAAAATGTGCTTACCCGATCCAAAACTGCTCTTCTCAAAATCATACAAAAAAAAAAAACACTAAATAGATAAGAACTCACCTCCAAATAGCACCTGCTTTATAAATAAATCTGAAGAAGCTTTTCAGCTTTTAAATTAAAAACACAGTATGCGCATTCAAACTGCAGTACCAAACTATGCAAGGGCTGAAATGACCCCACTGATGCCTCAAAATAAAGACAGCCCCTTAACTACACATAATAGGTGTACTCAGTTGCAATTATGGAGCAAAACAGGTGGCTTCGGCGCACAGAGCTCCCCGCCGTATGCCCCATAGCAGCAATGTAATGCTGCGCATGGAGAGTGAGTATAATTTGGGGCTCCAGCAGTCGCCGGACCCTGAACTACATATCGGTTGTGAAAACTCGTAGGGGTATACAGTAGTATTTAAAGCCCCTGTGGAGTTTTGGAAAAAAAGAAAAAAACACATTAAAAAAATGCATTTTTTTCCTGTGGAATTTTGGGCTGCAGGGAGAGCTGCCATTCAGCCATTCGGCTCTCCCAGCACCCAACTGACCGGCCTGCAGGGAGAGCTGCCATTCGGCTCTCCCAGCACCCAACTGACCGGCGGCGCATACATATGTACCCTTGTGTAGGATGTTTGCTTCTAAAATGGTTTACATGCAAAGGCATTCCGTACTAGACCCTTTCACCCCATTGAGGTGCCTCCAGAGTTGAAACTGAACTTCCAGCCCACTGCCGTCCTTCTGTGCCCATGCCGTGATTCTGCCATGCTCCAGTCACCTGCAGCGCCCACAGTAACAATCAAAACTAGATCCTGCAGTATTTGACCACAGCTGCTTTTCACTAAAAGATGCACCAGAAAAAAAGTAACAACAGAGGACTGGATAAATCATCCACAGGTTTTTCATCACAAGAAATGTAAACCTGCTTTCATGAAAATAAAAATCATTATGCCTATGGCCAAAATAAACCACTTCTATGCTGTTCAGAAACCTGGACACATAGCACAAAGGTCTTTTAGATTGTAAGAGAATGTGTGTGCTGGAATTCTGTGTATGTGTGCCTGAGAGTGTACTATGTGGTTGCATGTGTTCAGGGCACAGAGTCATTTTTATTCTTTCTGAATGTGTGCGGAGCTGGAAGCTTGGTTACCAGAGCAACGCAAGGATATAAGAGGCACGGGGAGTGATGAGGGAACGCTGAGAACCTGCATCTAGCTGAGAGTTTGGGAAGCTTCCAGGAGGCAGGACCACCCAGTAACCTTAGCTGTGTTCAGCCAGTGCAGTACTACAAGGTTTTATTCTGCGGAGGGGCATTTTAGTCACTGATTTCCAATTGGGAAAGCCTGCTTCTCAGCCCACAGCCTCCCTCCTCATCTCTTTAGCGTCTCGGCACTTTCTTTTCGCTGTTTACATGCAAGTTGTGTTGTGCACTGCACCCTGCTGGTTTGTGATTGACAGACACTAATGGTCAAATAGAAGTCAGCAGTGTGCAGTACACACTAGCCCTGCTTCACACTACAGGAGGCAAAAATGTTAACAGAGGCTGCCACTCATTTGCTCATCCACTGAGAAGGCTTCCATTGTGGTATGGGTTATTTTGTTTTGTCATTGATGAGAAAACGGAAGGGTAACCATGATGATTGCTTGTCAGCTATTCTGCCTCTGCAACATGGCTACAATTTGTAGAAATGACCAAACTGGCTCCAGTAATATAAAAAAAAACACTGAGTTACATTATATTACAACAATGACATCAACTTTGTGACTAGTTCAAAAAATGCAAAACTATCTACATTCAACCATGACTTCTTTTCTATTGTTTCTGATGTGCAATATGTGGTGTAGAGTAGTAGTTTTCTGCTGCGTGTGTCCTTTCCCGCAAAGGTGGCAAGAGTTGGCTTGTAATGTCAACACTTTTCAGTGTATTTATTCTAACAATCCACGCACGCACGCACGCACACACACACACACACACACACACACACGCACATGCATGGTTACCACCTCTTTGTTTAGATGGATGTACGGTATTTAACTGATTTTGGGAAGATTGTTTAAGGGCACCTGAAATGAGAGGGGTATTGAGGCGGCTGCCATATTTATTTTTGTTTAAAGCAATGCACATTGCCTGGTTGTCCTGGTGATCCCCTGCCTCTACTACTTTTAGCCATAGATCCTGGACAAGCATGCAGATCAGATGTTTCTGACTGAAGACTGACAAGATTAGCTACATGCTTGTTTCAGGTGGGTGATTCAGACTCTTTTGCAGCCAAAGAGATCAGCAGCACTGCCAGGCAACTGATATTAATTAAAAAAAAAAAATATGGTGGCCTCCATATAGTATATCTCTCACTTCAGGTATCCTTTAATAAAAAGTGTGATAGGATATGTTGGATAATATCTGTGCAAGTAGGCTGAGGAGGGGCAGCATATTGTAGTAGTGCACTGAACAGTAAAACCCTTGCAGTTCCTAAAATGAAAATCTGGACTTACCTGGGGCTTCCTCCAGCCGCCCATAGGTTGCAAGGTCCCCTGGCATCCTCTTTCTCCCTTCCGTGGTCCTGCCCCCCAGTGCGTCATCACACCAGCCGCCGTAAGGGTCCTGAGCATGCGCAGTTCAGTCTTTAGAGAACCAGACATGCGCAGGACCCGTATGTCAATCAGCGTGAGGATGTGCACACCGGGATGTTGTGGGATTACAGGAGTCACCAGTGGAACCATGGAAGGGAGGAAGAAGATGCCGGGGAACCTTGTGGGCTACAAGGGGGTTGGAGGAAGCCCCAGGTAAGTCCAGATTTTAATTTTAGGACACTGCTCAGGGTCCCTTTAAATCGACTGATATTTAGAGAGGAGAGTGATCTACAAATGTAACCCTATCCAGTCAATATCTGATTGGAGAGGGATTGATAGGCTTGGTATATCGGGCTGTAATACACATGTATGCCTGGCTTTAGTCAGAAAAGGGATTTCTTATCAGCTGTGTGTCTGCAACAAGGAGATAAATGTCCTGTCCTTTAAGAAGAGGTTGAAACTACTGTTATCAGGGAGTGGTAGTCCATCATGGCCAGCAAGTCATTTCAATGCTTTCAGCATTAGTAAGATGTCTCTCAACAGGGCTCACTATCACTACCTATCTACTACCTGCTTAATGCTAGGTACACACCATACAATTTTCAGGCAGATTAATCTGCCAGATTGTTTATTTCCAACATGTCCGATCTGAATTTTTTGATTTTCCGATCTTTTTTTGATCGATTTTCCGATCAATTTCCGTTCACTTATATGGAAATCGATCGGAAAATTGATCGAAAAAAAGATTGCAGTAAAGATCGGAAAAATGAAAAATCGATCGAAATTCAGATCGTACATGTTGGAAATAATCGATCTGGCAGGTAAATCTGCCAAAAAATTGTATGGCGTGTACCTACCTAGCATAAGGGCCAAGGGAAGCTAATTAACCAACCACTCTATATGCTCTTCTACTCCCTCCCCTTTCTGACCAGAATGTACACTAATCCCTAGGAAACTGTCACCGTAACAATCATGAAAGATATTTTCAAGTGAAATTTAGGCTTCTTGAAAATGGAGCATTAGCCACCATGCCAGCAAGGGTACCAGAAGGGGCGTAACAATAGAAATGAGTACTTATTCCTCTCTCCTCCATGCGCATCTACCCCCCTCCATTGCTTACCCTTAATTTGCAGAGTAGTTCAAGTATTCAACCCACACTTGTTTTGGGTTGAAGAGGAAGATGTGTTATCTTGCTCATACTTGTTATGGGGGGAGGGGGTTGCAGGAAATGATGACAGTACTTGGTTACTATGTGTTATGGGAGGGGAGATTAGTTGTTGCATGTGATCATTAGCATGTAAACAAAATAAATTGTCATTTCCTGCTAGCTGGTGATTCAGCCTCAGGCAGTGATTCCAATCAGACAGGAGACTGTGTGGAGCCATCTAGTGGTAAAAAATATTACAATAAAGTGTATCACTTTATTATGTTTAATACATTTCCTACCCTATAACAAGCCCATTAATCCCTTTTACTGCCTCTCTGCCCCCATATAACACAATTGTGTAAAAAAAAAAAAAAAAAAAAAAAAAAAAAAAAAAAGGATGGCATGTAAATGACAATAAATAAATCACTACCTTTTGAACCAAGCTTTTAAACATGTATTGCTGTTATCTTTGCAAATAAAGGGGCTTGAAATTATTAACTGAGTGCACTTAGAAAACCAAAATATTGTCACCATACATTGTACTAGACACATACTTTAAATGTTGCAATAGATGGGACAAATGGGCAAATAAAATGTGTGAGTTTTATCTAAAGTAGCACATTTTATTCTAAAACTATAATGGCTGAAAACTGAGAAATAACAGTTCCTTCTTCCTACACATAAAATAAAATAATTCTTAGCAATAAGTACCATCCAAAGAAAGCCTAATTTGTGCCAAAAATTAATGTATAGATCATTTAGGTGTGATAAGTAGTTATAAAGTTATTGCCTAATGAATGGAAGCAGTGCGAAATGTGAAAATTGCTCTGGATTTTGACCTCTTGAGGACTGCAGGGCTAAACCCCCCTAGTGACCAGGCAAATTTTAGTAAAAAAGGCCACTGCAGCTTTAAGGCCAAGCTGCAGGGCCGCACAACACAGAACACAAGTGAGCCCCCCCCCCCCCTCCTTTTCTCCCCACCAACAGAGCTCTCTGTTGGTGGGGTCTGATCGCTCCCCCCATGTTTATTTTTTTTTTATCAATATTTTTGTTTGTGTTTTCAAAAAAAAAAAAAACTGTTGCTTTAAACCCCTTCCCTCCCTCCCTCCCTCCCCCCAGCCAGCCAATCATGGCGATCAGCTCTCATAGGCTTCACCCTATGAGAACCGATCGCTCTCTTGTCCCCAGTGCAGCGCTGCTGCTTATCGCAGCGCTGCACCATATAAATAGACGGTGATCACGCCATCTAACAGTCTCCCGAGCGGCAATAGCCGCTCAGAGACTGAAGGCGGGGCGGAGCTCTGCCCCCCAAGCAGGAGATGCGCGCGCAGCCTGCACGCGATCTCCTGCAAAACAGAGCCCCTGGACTTTACGCCAATTGGCGTTAGGCGGTCCAGGGGCTGCCACAACGGCCACGCCCATCGGCGTGACGTGGTCTGCAAAAGGTTAAAGGAAAAAAATCTAAGGGCTCGTTCACACTAGGGGCGTTTTCCGTCTTCTTTCAAGCGTATGCGACTTTCAAATTCGCTTACAAAACGCATGCGCAATGATTCCTTACGAGAGAGTTCCCAACTGCACTGTTCGTTTCCAATCTGCTCAGCAAAGCGGTGCCTGTACCATTTTTTAAGGTGTTTTTGCTATAATGGAAGGCATATAGGAAAAAAGCAAAATGCTCACAAAATCGCTTTGTACAGCAATTACGTTCGCGTTTTTAAGAATAAATACATTGTATTTATTCTTTTCTGGGTCAAAGAGTTCACTTCCTGACTGACATCAGGGAGTGAATTACAAAACCGCTCTGAAAAAGCGCTTAGAAAAGCGCTTTTTACAAAAACGCAGCGTGCAGTGGAGAGCCGGGAGGGAAAAAAGCAGCGCACAAAAATGCAAAACGCTTTGCATTTTAGTTTTTAGGTGTGAATGGGGCCTCAGAGGTGAAGTGGTTAAAAGAAAAAGAAAAACAACACGAGCTTACTTATTCAATGTCTTATTGTAACCTTTTGAAACAGCAAAAAACCTACAAAGTCTTGAATGTAGTAGACTGTTCTCATGTCTTTTCTCAGCAGGGGCCTGATTCAATTACAGGAGTAAAAAAGCACGCCTCAAGCGATTAAACTATCGGCCTGCTTTGGGCGCACTTTAACAGCTGATTCAATTAACAGGATAACTCTTGCTCTGCCGGTGCAATAAAAAAAATTGCTTGGAGCATTAAAACATTCAGCTTGGGCATTCTAATGCTGCTTTTGGGTTTATTGTTCATAGCAAACTTTCTTGAGTATCACACATTATTTATTTTATTTATTATGGCTTAACTATCTCGGATTTAACTATAATCATTGTAATTTTTTTAAATTTAATTTTTTCATTTTAACCACTTCCGGATACCGGGTGGTTTGGCTGATCTGTGCTGCGGGGGCTCTTCAGCCCGCAGCACAGATCAGAAATCAGGCAGGGCGATCAGACCTCCCCCCTTTTTTCCCCACTAGGGGGATGTCCTGCTGTGGGGGTCTGATCGCCGCCGCGCTGCTGTGCCTAGCGGGGGGGGGGCTCCTCAAGGCCCCCCTCCGCAGCACTAGTCCTCCCTCTGCCTCCTTCCCTCTCTCTCCCGTCCCCTGTGTGCGGCGCAGGACGGAAAGCCGTCCTGCGCCGGATAGGATAGGCTTTAGCCTATCAGATGCCGGCGATCCCCGGCCAATCAGAGGCCGGGGATCGCCGATCTCCTCTACGGCGCTGCTGCTGCTGCGCAGCGCCGTATATATGTAAACACCGGGGAAGATCTTCCCCGCGTGTTTACATTTACCCTGCGAGCTGCGATCGGCGGCTCGCAGGGTGTTCACGGAGACACCCTCCGTGAACTGACATGGAACGGCCGCTCATACGAGCGGCCGTTTCCATGGAAACCACTTCAGGATTCAGGGGCGTAGTTAAGCGTACGCAGAATCCTGAAGTGGTTAAAAAAGTGTAACCTTCAGCATTGCACTTTTCGCACATTTTTGCAGTAAAAATGCAGATTGTTTGCATTTTTGCGAATTTTCATCATATGTAAAAATGAGTTTGGCGAAAATTCACAAGCAACACTGGTAATTACTTCCATGCACATGGGTTCGGTCATCAGGAAGGCTTATGGTTATATCTAGAATACTCTCTGTTAATCCAATTTTGGCTGCTTTATAGGAGGCAAGTGACGCTCCCTTACTTTTGCTTTTAATGGTTTAACTACTTTAACCAAAAGACAGATGTTGCTTGGATAACATGCACTATGCAAATAATGTAATGTGAATTATGCATGCAACACACATATTGTATGCAGGGGCGTAAAAATAGACCCTGTAAGGGATTCCTCCGCAGGGGGGCCCAGAAGCCACAGAGGGCCCGTGGGGGGAAAAGTTTGAGAGACTGACAGCTAAGGGCATGGAGAGAAAAAATGTATTCTGCTCTCGCACCATTGTTATATTGACTGCATGTGTCCACAACACAGATAAGGACTCATACACACTTTGGAATTTGTACACTGTCCCTGCTCCCTAGGGTTTGTAAAAAACATATGTCTCTCACTGCTGCAAAGTTCTGATGACTTCATGTACAACCTTACAAACAAAGGAGTCACATTGTGAAAAAAGTTGTAGACTTTCCCTTTTCAGCAATCACTCTGAAATGATTCCTAGATTCTTATCACACACAGGCTAATGACCTTGGCTGATTACTTTTACAACACAGTGGAGTGGAGATTGATGTCTGACTGTTGCTGCCTCATTGAGAGCTTGTTGTCTCACATGGAGTCCAAGATCCTGTAATAACAGTATCAATCAGTGACATTCTGAATGCTTTGCCAAAGTTACAGTAAATACTACCGTATATCTTATGTTCAGCCTGTCATTGTTGTTCCTCCATATAGCATGTGCTCTCATGTAGTAAAATAATACAGCTGTGTGTGTATGTATGTACTGGGAGCAGAGCTGCGACGAGGGACTTGTCGGCTGCAAGGGGCTGGAGGAAGCCCCGGGTAAGTAGATCTAGGGATAGCATTGATTTCCTGACGTTTCCTTTAAGTCTAAGTGTTTTTATCTGCATGGGGAAAACACATTAGTCCTCAGTTTTCCTGTGCAGAAAGTGAGGGGGGTGGGGGGGCCCCATCCAAAGTTTTGCAGGGGGGCCCAGTGATGTCTAGTTACACCCCTGATTGGATGCATAACAAGAACTTCACAAACTATGTACCAAGCGTTGTGTAAATAACCCAACTTGCGCTATGCATGCAATACAAATTATGTTGCTTGTGTAAATACCAGTACAATTTCTGTGCACTGTCTGCGCACAGCAATTTTACTGTAGTTTATTGAATCCTCTATGTTTCCTACCTTTGTGCTTTACAAAAAAATCCCACAAAAAAAAAAAACACTTTTGCTGATGTCCCTATCCATCACCCTTTTTTTGTACCCGGGAATTCAGTGACACTAGTTAACACGGCAGCAGTTATTAGGCTGAGGAATCCTAGAATGAGACACATCAGGATCTGATCTGCATACCCATGCAGTTCTGAAGAGGTAAAGACCTTGGTGATGTACGATCCACTATCAGATATTAGCGTCTGGCATGAACAGGAGCTCCTTGGATAAGGAATACGGCATGCCAGGAAATCATTTATAGATCAGTTAATTAATGTAACCTTTGCAGTACTGGGAGTATTACTGCACTTACATATTTGCCAATAGTACTGCCAGTTAGCAGCAGTTCAGCACTATGTAAAGCCACATGCTTTTAAATTTAAATAAATGTATGCCTCATATCAGTGTAAATGTTCCCTTGTGGCTCTGTATACACATCTTATGCATAACATGTCATATTGTTAAGCAATATAAATTCAGTTAGTCACAAGAGATAGCAGTCATTCTGTAACTCTCAAGAGCAAAGTCTAATATACAATGTTCACCCAGGAAAACTCCATCCTGTAAAATACAGAACAGGAGGAACAGCAGACAACAGACAAGCTGCATATCTACAATATTTCTATTATTCAGGAATTTAAAAAAAATATATGCCATATAATATGTGGCAGATTAGTTGTCGTAATAATATTTCTAAGGGACCCAGATCAGTCCAAACAGTGCCAAACTAGTTTCACATTCAATCATACTGGCTTCATGAGGTAATGTGGAACTCCACTGGCTCACCTCTAATTGGTGCATAAGGCTAAAGGAAGGATTGGCAAGGTTCTGCCCACTTTTCTAAAGTGATGCATTGTGGATCCTGTGTTTGCAAGCTGAATAAGATTTCATGCTTTCCTTCAAAGACAAAACTACAAAACTGCACAATACAAAAAGCACAATAATGTTTAGAATTGTAACCAACTTGACTTCTGTAAGCAAATTGGAAACTCTTCTAAACTCTCTTTTAGAATGTGCCTAAAATAAAGTTAAAAATCTTAAACTGAGACTGGCCCCATGTAGTCAGGCCTAGTGTTGGGCGAACAGTGTTCGCCACTGTTCGGGTTCTGCAGAACATCACCCTGTTCGGGTGATGTTCGGGTTCGGCCGAACACCTGATGGTGTTCGGCCAAACTGTTCGGCCATATGGCCGAACTAAGAGCGCATGGCCGAACGTTACCCGAACGTTCGGCTAGCGCTGTGATTGGCCGAACGGGTCACGTGTAGTGTTGGGCGAACATCTAGATGTTCGGGTTCGGGCCGAACATGGCCGAACTCCGAACATAATGGAAGTCAATGGGGACCCGAACTTTCGTGCTTTGTAAAGCTTCCTTATATGCTACATACCCCAAATTTACAGGGTATGTGAACCTTGGGAGTGGGTACAAGAGGAAAAAAAATTTTAACAAAAAGAGCTTATAGTTTTTGAGAAAATCGATTTTAAAGTTTCAAAGGGAAAACTGTCTTTTAAATGCGGGAAATGTCTGTTTTCTTTGCACAGGTAACATGCTTTTTGTCGGCATGCAGTCATAAATGTAATACATATAAGAGGTTCCAGGAAAAGGGACCGGTAACGCTAACCCAGCAGCAGCACACGTGATGGAACAGGAGGAGGGTGGCGCAGGAGGAGAAGGCCACGCTTTGAGACACAACAACCCAGGCCTTGCATGAGGACAAGAAGCGTGCGGATAGCAATTTGCATTTTGTCGCCATGCAGTCATAAATGTAATACAGATGAGAGGTTCAATAAACAGGGACCGGAAACGCTAACCCATCACAGATGTTCATTGTTCATGTTACTTGGTTGGGGTCCGGGAGTGTTGCGTAGTCGTTTCCAATCCAGGATTGATTCATTTTAATTTGAGTCAGACGGTCTGCATTTTCTGTGGAGAGGCGGATACGCCGCCGATCTGTGACGATGCCTCCGGCAGCACTGAAACAGCGTTCCGACATAACGCTGGCTGCCGGGCAAGCCAGCACCTCTATTGCGTACATTGCCAGTTTGTGCCAGGTGTCTAGCTTCGATACCCAACAGTTGAAGGGTGCCGATGGATTGTTCAACACAGCTACGCCATCTGACATGTAGTCCTTGACCATCTTCTCCAGGCGATCGGTGTTGGAGGTGGATCTGCACGCTTGCTGTTCTGTGTGCTGCTGCATGGGTGTCAGAAAATTTTCCCACTCCAAGGACACTGCCGATACCATTCCCTTTTGGGCACTAGCTGCGGCTTGTGTTGTTTGCTGCCCTCCTGGTCATCCTGGGTTTGCGGAAGTCAGTCTGTCGGCGTACAACTGGCTAGAGGAGGGGGAGGATGTCAATCTCCTCTCTAAAGTCTCCACAAGGGCCTGCTGGTATTCTTCCATTTTGACCTGTCTGGCTCTTTCTTCAAGCAGTTTTGGAACATTGTGTTTGTACCGTGGATCCAGAAGGGTATAAACCCAGTAATTGGTGTTGTCCAGAATGCGCACAATGCGTGGGTCGCGTTCAATGCAGTCCTAGGCCGAAGAGGTCATAGCCTAGGG
This sequence comes from Hyperolius riggenbachi, assembly GCF_040937935.1. NCBI lineage: Eukaryota > Metazoa > Chordata > Amphibia > Anura > Hyperoliidae > Hyperolius > Hyperolius riggenbachi. Next base: position 287,668,192 of record NC_090647.1, read on the forward strand.
TCACAAAACCTGTTTATTGGGCAATTTCAATGGTGGCGAGTCTGACGTACATAAATCGCAGCAATGGCCGTTAGCAACGTCTGAATCTCACGAAATGTCTCATGCAGGTAGAAGACATATTGTTAGACTTGGGCTCCAAAGATGGGTTCCCTACATCTCTGCAAACCAGAGTTACAGGGCTCCAAATTTGGTAAAATCCCCCATAGGCTTTCATTGGGCCTCCTATTTACAGTTCCAAAATCTCACATCTTTTCAAAGGGCAATTACTCAGCAGTGGCAAATTTTCTTGCATTGTAGGGACCCTTAGGGGGAACATGACTGGTGAGTTTCGGGCCCCTAGGCCGAAGAGGTCATAGCCTAGGGTCACAAAAACCTGTTTATTTGGGCTATTTCAATGGTAGTGATGGTGACGTACATAAATCGTAGCAATGGCCGTTAGCAAAGTCTGAATCTCACGAAATGTCTCATGCAGGTAGAAGACATATTGTTAGACTTGGATTCCAAAGATGGGGTCCCTACATCTCTGCAAACCAGAGTTACAGGGGTCCAAAGTTGGTAAAATCCCCCATAGGATTTCATTGCCTCCCTATTTCACTTTCCAAAATCTCACATCTTTTCAAAGGGCAATGGCTCAGCAGTACCAAATTTTCTAGCATTGTAGGGACCCTTAGGGGGAACATGACTGGTGAGTTTCGGGCCCCTAGGCCGAAGAGGTCATAGCCTAGGGTCACAAAAACCTGTTTATTTGGGCTATTTCAATGGTAGTGATGGTGACGTACATAAATCGCAGCAATGGCCGTTAGCAAAGTCTGAATCTCACGAAATGTCTCATGCAGGTAGAAGACATATTGTTAGACTTGGATTCCAAAGATGGGGTCCCTACATCTCTGCAAACCAGAGTTACAGGGGTCCAAAATTGGTAAAATCCACCATAGGATTTCATTGCCTCCGTATTTCACTTTCCAAAATCTCACATCTTTTCAAAGGGCAATGGCTCAGCAGTACCAAATTTTCTAGCATTGTAGGGACCCTTAGGGGGAACATGACTGGTGAGTTTCGGGCCCCTAGGCCGAAGAGGTCATAGCCTAGGGTCACAAAAACCTGTTTATTTGGGCTATTTCAATGGTAGTGATGGTGACGTACATAAATCGCAGCAATGGCCGTTAGCAAAGTCTGAATCTCACGAAATGTCTCATGCAGGTAGAAGACATATTGTTAGACTTGGATTCCAAAGATGGGGTCCCTACATCTCTGCAAACCAGAGTTACAGGGGTCCAAAATTGGTAAAATCCCCCATAGGATTTCATTGCCTCCCTATTTCACTTTCCAAAATCTCACATCTTTTCAAAGGGCAATGGCTCAGCAGTACCAAATTTTTAGCATTGTAGGGACCCTTAGGGGGAACATGACTGGTGAGTTTCGGGCCCCTAGGCCGAAGAGGTCATAGCCTAGGGTCACAAAAACCTGTTTATTTGGGCTATTTCAATGGTAGTGATGGTGACGTACATAAATCGCAGCAATGGCCGTTAGCAAAGTCTGAATCTCACGAAATGTCTCATGCAGGTAGAAGACATATTGTTAGACTTGGATTCCAAAGATGGGGTCCCTACATCTCTGCAAACCAGAGTTACAGGGGTCCAAAATTGGTAAAATCCACCATAGGATTTCATTGCCTCCGTATTTCACTTTCCAAAATCTCACATCTTTTCAAAGGGCAATGGCTCAGCAGTACCAAATTTTCTAGCATTGTAGGGACCCTTAGGGGGAACATGACTGGTGAGTTTCGGGCCCCTAGGCCGAAGAGGTCATAGCCTAGGGTCACAAAAACCTGTTTATTTGGGCTATTTCAATGGTAGTGATGGTGACGTACATAAATCGCAGCAATGGCCGTTAGCAAAGTCTGAATCTCACGAAATGTCTCATGCAGGTAGAAGACATATTGTTAGACTTGGATTCCAAAGATGGGGTCCCTACATCTCTGCAAACCAGAGTTACAGGGGTCCAAAATTGGTAAAATCCCCCATAGGATTTCATTGCCTCCCTATTTCACTTTCCAAAATCTCACATCTTTTCAAAGGGCAATGGCTCAGCAGTACCAAATTTTTAGCATTGTAGGGACCCTTAGGGGGAACATGACTGGTGAGTTTCGGGCCCCTAGGCCGAAGAGGTCATAGCCTAGGGTCACAAAAACCTGTTTATTTGGGCTATTTCAATGGTAGTGATGGTGACGTACATAAATCGCAGCAATGGCCGTTAGCAACGTCTGAATCTCATGAAATGTCTCATGCAGGTAGAAGACATATTGTTAGACTTGGATTCCAAAGATGGGGTCCCTACATCTCTGCAAACCAGAGTTACAGGGGTCCAAAATTGGTAAAATCCCCCATAGGCTTTCATTGGGCCTCCTATTTACCGTTCCAAAATCTCACACCATTTCAAAAGGGCAATGGCTTTACAAAGCACAAAAGTTCGGGTCCCCATTGACTTCCATTATGTTCGGAGTTCGGGTCGAACACCCGAACATCGCGGCCATGTTCGGCCTGTTCGGCCCGAATCCGAACATCTAGATGTTCGCCCAACACTAGGCCCTGCTGTACTAAAATCCCTTCTGAAGTGTTCCTACTTTCTCATTAGTATAGTGTCGCAAACCCTGTCGGCAAGCTGTGGGCAACTTGAATGTCAGAGAAGCCACCAAACCACGAACCAGATAAATTGCCAGCCTAAGCCCCTCCATGCCCACAGTGTGGCCTCAGTCTCTGCCCACCTCTCCCTCACAGCACAAACAGATGGACTGGCTAGGGGAAGATGGGTATGAATTGATCTCATGTTGTGGGCAGAAATGGGCGGAGATTGGCACTGAATTTAGCTTACGCTCTGGCAGATGGATTTGCCTTGAGGCTACCACAGGGTGTTACACCAAAATAGTAATTAAGAAGGGGCAAAGCTTCAGGAGGAATCTGGGTACAAACACCCCACTGCATGCTGTGGCCATTCTCAATATGTTTAACCACTTCACAACTGAGGGGTTTTAAAGGATACCCGAAGTGACGTGTGACATGATGAGATAGACGTGTGTATGTACAGTGCCTAGCACACAAATAACTATGCTGTGTTCCTTTTTTTCCTTCTCTGCCTGTAAGAGCTTAATATCTAGTATGTAAGTGGCTGACTCAGTCCTGACTCAGGACAGACAGGAAGTGACTACAGTGTGACGCTCACTGATAAGAAATTCCAACTATAAAACACTTTCCTAGCAGAAAATGGCTTCTGAGGACAGAAAAGAGATAAAATTGGTCAATAGTTCATAGATTTTAGCTCTGGCATACTTCAATGAGTGTGTCATTGAGCAAAAACAATAAAACCGTTAAAACTTAAAAAAGTAGATTTAAACATAAAATAAACTTAACTGTGGAATATCTTAAAAAGTCATTTTGAGGAGAAGGAAGATAGATACAATTGTTTATTTCATTAGTTTATTTTCCCTTGGGGTGTCCTTTATCTTCACTTCAGGGTTACTTTACCAAGCAGCTTTTTCTTTTAGTTTCCACTTCTGACTGTAGTAATGGCTTTCAGCAGTGCTATTGTAGAGGGAAGAGGCTGATGGCATTCTAAATAGCAATCAACTATTGTGATTGTTGCACTAATTAAAATTTCTGCACAGGAAGTCAGTGCAATGTCATTACTTGGCAATTATTCTCTTTGTGTAAGTAAAAAAATACAATATTTAATGTGGTTATTCATAACATTCAGTCACAACTCCTCTTTGGATGCTAGGATTGAAGGCTGTGAATTAATGCCCTATGCACATTATGGCTGATCTTTGCTCTGCTTTACTGAATAAGTCTATTTTCATCATTAGTAAATCCTAACTAAATTACAGTAACAATAAGAATTGTTATTCTTTTGACGTGCCAGGCAGGTAATGATTGAAAGGTTAATTGGACTGAATGTGCACTGCCTGCAGCTAAACCCACAGCCGCCAGCCCATGAGGGATTCCCACTCCTCCAGTTGGATGACTGCTATAGTGCTGCTTCCAGAATAGGACAATAACTTCCAACAGAAAAGCACCTGATAGCAGCCCTGCTTTACACATTCTCACTATTATCTCACTGAAGCACTGAACATGCAGTTCAAGGCTGGACAGCTGCAGCTCTCCTGACACTGCCAGGAAACAATCTAGCTGTATTTCTTCATGACGAACTATTAAAACTGTGTGTGACACCCCCGCAGCCAGGTCTGTGATGGCTTCTGGGTATCATCAGCACACCTGAAGTTATTATTATTTAGTATTTATATAGTGCCAACATCTTCCGCAGCGCTGTACAGAGTATATTGTCTTGTCACGTAACTGTCCCTTGGAGGAGCTCACAATCTAATCCCTACCATAGTCATACGTCTATGTATGTATCGTGTAGTGTATGTATCGTAGTCTAGGACCAATTTAGGGAGAAGCCAATTAACTTCTCTGTATGTTTTTGGGCTGTGGGAAGAAACCGAAGTAACCTTAGGAAACTAATGCAGACACGGGGAGAACATACAAGCTCGTTGCAGATGTTGACCTGGCTGGGATTCGAACCGGGGCCCAGTGCTGCAAAGCAAAAGCGCTAACCACTACACCACCGTGCTCCACCTGAAGTGAGAGGGATATGGAGGGGGATATGGAGGGGGACAACTTTATTTCCTTTTAAACAATTCAGATTGCCTGACTGTCCTGCTGAGCCTCGGTCTCTAATAGTTTTAGACATAGACTGAACAAGCATGCAGAATAGATGTGTCTGACTGAAGTCTGACTAGATTAGCAGGATGCCAGGAAAAAAGTATGGTTTTAAATAAACATGTGAGCCACCATATCCTTCTTAGTTCAGGTGTACTTTAAACCAATCTCCTTAGCAATCTCAGAGTTTTATATTGACTTGTGCAGATCTTTGGTTGCGGGGCCAGATGTAGGCCAAGGCCACCTAGGCCATGGCCTAGGGCACCACAGGAGCAAGGGCACCAAAGCAACAGGCTAAACTGGTGCAGTATTTGCAAGCTTGCAAAGGCTGCAATGCAGGGAGATCAGGCAAGCACCTGACTGTGGTACTCTGCTGCCAGCGGCCTGTGCAGCAGCCACTGCTCTCTGTGCACGTTTGCATTGTGGCCAGCGGCTATGGACTTGGGCTGCATTGGAGACAGACAGGAAGAGGAAGGTCCTGCACTGGAGATAATCGGAGATATGAGTAACACTGATGTGCTGCAGTGTGAAGGCGAGCTAACTACGTATACTGAAGGAGGGGGGAGGAGGGATTTAGGGAATCATCTTGCTACCTATACTGGAGGGAAAGGGGGAGGCTTCTTCTGGCTACTTATACTGGAGGGAGGGGTCATAAGGATACCTATACTGGAGGAAAGGGGGGATGGGTCATCTCACTACCTATATTGAAGGGGGGCAGCTGGTGATAGAGGCCTTGGGCGGTAAAGAGTACAAATCCAGCCCTGTTTGGCTGTATTAATGCAAGAGAAGGAGTATCTCACACTGAAACACAGACACTGTGTTTGTGTCAAACAGGATTCTATGGGTCCCATCCTATTCACTTTTTCTTTTAAGTTTCTCCAAGAAAATAATTTTCATCTTCTGTTTAAAATAATTTTGTAGCACTCTGCAATTGAAAAAATACCAAAAATTTGGAGAAAATAATACTATCAAAAAACTATTCTGAGTATTTTCTTTCTTGCTGGTGGCTTGAAAATGCATTTTATTGATATATCAGACGTGAAATATCAGCTAGGAGAAAGCGTAGGAGATAAAGTGAATTGGATCAAGCCCTATACATCATCAAAAAGGCTAACAACAGTCCAGTTTTGACAGCTTTACCATGCAGTTATGGTGTGCTTTGTCAAGTTGATGAGACTATGGGGTTGATTTACTAAAGTAAGAGAACAGCTATGCCTTGATTTTTCTAGTAGCTACTATTTGTTGGAAAAGGTTTCAACACCTACTTCAGCCACTTGGGAGGCATCATAGGAAATACGTATTGTAAATAGATATTGACATAAGGAGCATTATGCTGAACTAGTAAGGCTTGGTTCACACATAAAAAGGTGCCCAGTTCTGTCCTGTCAATTTTTGACAGTTGTATGTAAGAGGTGTACAGAGGCGCCGGAAGTATAAAAGTGGCTAAAAGGTTTTAAAATGTTTTGGTCGCGGTGGTGGACCGGCCGACCACAAACGAACAACAAGGCTGTTGTTTTTAAATAAATATACATAAAATTTATTCAGAAAGCTCCCAGCAAATAGTCGCAACGCGTTTCGCGGGTAGCAACCCGCTTCTTCAGGCAATAGGGGGCAGGAGCAACAACACAGCGTGAAGTCTGGATGAAGCTTGGCACCTCTGTCAACATTTATTTAAAAACAACAGCCTTGTTGTCCGTTTGTGGTCGGCCGGTCCACCACCGCGACCAAAACATTTTAAAACCTTTTAGCCACTTTTATACTTCCGGCGCCTCTGTACACCTCTTACATACAGAAGTCCACCCTTGGTGGAAGGGTGACCCGCCCTACAATTCCTCTATCCACAGAGAGCGACGTTTTACTTCTGAGTGGGGACAGGCTTGTTCTCCCCACCTGCGTTTACAGTGGTTGCTCTTGAGGCAACCCTGACTTGTGAGTATATTACTTACTTTCATTAATCTCATCCCCTACAAAAACATACTACACTATTTTGGGCTCTCGGTCTTTTCTCTTTTTCAATTTTTGACAGTTGGCATCAGTTTTGCATTTGTTTCTTTCTATGGCTGTGTTCACACATAAATCTGTACATTTCTGGTGCGGTCCTGTAAAAGGTCTTTGCTTGGTCTTGTTAAACTGATAGAAAAGTGATGCCACTGACAGGACAGGACAGTACTGGACTGGACCGGATATGTGCAGATTTATGCGTGAACCAAGCCTACCGGTGGACTGGATATGTGCAGATTTATGTGTGAACCAAGCCTACCAGTAACTCAGTACAACCATGTATCACCTTTGCTGTTCTGAAACGGACCTAAATACAAAATGCCCTGTAAATATGACAGACGCATCTTTGCTCCTGTCTCCTATCATAGTGAGGATACCCATATTTAACTTTCATCCTGAGGAAGACTCACATCAAAATGAATAGTAGTGGTATGTTCATTTGTAAAGAATGTAAGATCAGGGCAGTGTGTATGTCACTACGTATCCTGTCACTAATAGTTTCCTCTTTTTATTCTGCAGGAGAAGATGAGCAGGAGGAGAATCAGAAGGTGAAAACCCAGAGACCACGGTCAGCTGATGAGCCAGCTGTGTACATGGCACAGACAGGTAAGGCACAGCCCATATAGGTCCTACTTTGTCTGACAGTTTCTACTCGTGGTTTCTCACTTTACCCTTCCACATAAGTGCATGCATGCAATGAAACACATAACAGAGTCTGCAGTGAGGAGTTCTTTAAAGTTAGAGTATTAATTCCTTTTGCTATTGATGTGACTGTAGCACAGCTTCTTGCATCCTTCACTCTAAGATCCTCTAGCTTCTCCTCTGATATCCTGCACGCCATTTTTAAGGTATCAAATATGGTCTCTACAAAATGACAGTTGAGCTTGGACTTACCTGCTCCCACGCCATGCTATTAGTCTCAAATAAAGGACAACTATAGCAAAAAAGAAGAAAGCAGTTAAGGGACCACTATCATCAAAAAAGTAGGCAGTTACAATCTTTCAGAATTGACAGGTTTTGGACTAGTCCATCTCCTCATGGGGGGATTTTTAGGGTTTTCTTTGACTTCAAAAGCATTTCCTGTATGGCAATTGCTAAGTAGAATTGCCAAAATAGTAGGATATCAGCCAGGCTCCCTATCACTTGTGCACTATTCTGGCAGTTAGACTTAGCAACTGTCATTTTAGGAAATGCTTTTGAAAACAAAGAAAATCCCTGGAATCTCCCATGAGGAGATGGACTACTCCAAAACCTGTCAGTTATAGGTGGGCCCAAACTTGGCTTTTAAATTTGCATAGTACAGCATTATGTGTTTCAGGCAGTTTTGAAAGCAAATTAAAAATGTATAATGTAATTGCTTGCACTGCAGTCATATTAGTAGCACAGACAATCTTAGTACTCTGTGGGTATAATTAAAAGCATATCCAAAGTGTCCTAATAAATGGGCACTGCAGATAGACAATCTGCCATTTAGTATCAAACAGCAAATGTATATTTTTTTACTTGCTGCAAAAGGCTGTCAACTAATAAGTCTTCCATATTCCATTATTAAGTTACTCTTTTTCTTTTTATCCCCTTGCCGTTCCAATTCTGACGGCAAGGGGGCGGCGCAGCACTTTTTTTTTAATTGTTGTTTTTTTAAATCATGTAGCGAGCCCAGGGCTCGCTACATGATAGCCACTGAGCAGCGGCATCCCCCCACCCACTCTGATCGCCTCCGACGATCAGAGTAAGCAGGAAATCCCGTTCAGAACGGGATTTCCTGCTGGGCTTCCCCGGTCGCCATGGCGACGGGGCGGGATAACGTCACCGACGTCATGGACGCCGGGACGTCAGAGGGAATCCCGATCTACCCCTCAGCGCTGCCTGGCACTGATTGGCCAGGCTGCGCAAGGGGTCTGGAGGGGGGCGCAGTGGGTAGCGGCGAATCAGCGGTGAGCGGCGGCGATCGTAATATGCACGCAGCTAGCAAAGGGCTAGCTGTTTGCAATAAAAAAAAATTATGCAAATCTGCCCAGCGTGGCCTGAGAAGTCCTCCTGCGCAGGTTACCCCGAGCTGAGCTCGGGATAATCGGCAAGGAGGTTAAGTAAGCCAATAAATGGTATGATCCTTTTTCCTTTTACTGATGGCTAATACGGTACAATTTTACTGATGGCTAATGCGGTACAATTCTCTACTGCTACTTGTTTTTGCTGTGTAATTTTGCAATAAATCTGTGTTGCATGCAAAAACTACACAAATATATGTTAGATGCAGTGAGGTAGCAATAGGGGATGCAGAGGTTTCGACCACAATGGGGCCCTTGTACCAGAGGGGTCCACTAATGGCCCTCCTTCATTTATCTTCTTTGCTTTGCATTGGTGCTTAGAGATGTCTAAAACAGTTCGCCAGCGGACAGTCCGTGGCGAAAGTAGGCTAATCGCCATTCGCATTTAAATTTGCAGGGTATGTGAAGGAGAACAGTGGGTACAACAGGAACATCTTCAAAAAGACTTTATAGTTTTGAAGAAAATCAATGTTAAAGTTAGAGAAAAAAAGTAGCAAAGTTACTGCGCTAAAAATGACAGATAATGTATTAATATTTATATAAATTATTATTATTATTTTTTTTAATATGTTCAGAGTGTGGGAAATATAACAAAAAAATGTGGGATCCTCTCTCCTGAGCCTCTTTAACTCCTTGTCCCCATGCAGGCTGAGATAGCCAGAATGCAGTGCCCTGGCCGCGTGGGGCTTTGCACCATAAGCTATACCAGCCCACATGGTCCATGGTATGGGGGGGGCAAGCCTCCCCCTCTCCCCAGAGCCCTTGTCCAATCCATGGATAAAGGGCTCTTCCCCACCTCCGGTGCCCCAGGAGGAGGTGGGGGCCATCGACGTCCCGGGGGTTTGGTTCATGGTGGCATCTGGGAGTCCCCTTTAAGAAGGGGACTCCCAGATGCCCACCACCTCCCCAGGAGAAATGAGTATAGGGGTACTTAGTATCCCTTGCCTGTTACCAGAAAGGGTTAAATAAAATAAAAACACAATAATGCAAAAATCCCTTATTAATCTTAATTAACCAGAAATACTTACCTGTATCTTTAAAAAAAAGTCCCCACGCCAATATCCTTGGAAAAGTCCCACGCCAATATTCTCTATCCTCTGGGGTCCCGACCTTAAATGAAGATCTCCGTCAGGACCCCACATCAGTTTTTTTATATTTCCCATACTCTGAACATATATAAAAAAATTAAATATATATATATTTATATACATGTTAATACATTATCTGTCATTTTAGCGCAGTGACTTTGCTATTTTACTAAACAAAAATTCCACTTGTTTCCATTGGCCTCCTTAACATCCCCTGCAAATTAGGTTTTTCTAGCACGTTCGGGAGCTTTGCAATTAACTGCTAAAGTTGGTGACCGTTGAAACATTTCCCACACTCAGAACTAGAGCTTTAAAATCGATTTTTCTGAAAAACTATAAGGTCTTTTTAAAAAAAAAAAGTTTTCCCCTTGTACCCACTGTCCTCCTCTACATTCCCTCCACGGTTCGTGAACATTTGTTCGCTGCATCACTATTGGTGCTATGTGGGTTAAGGCCTCTTTCACAGTGGGACGTTGCGTTTGATGCGATGTTAAAGTCGCAGGACATGCCCCTAACACAGCGCATGTAGGTTATAAAATTGGACGTTATTTCGCATAGCGTTTTACTTCTCTTGGAGCGCTGTTTTCGTCGCATACTCATGGAACAAAAACGGCGCATGCGTTACATTTAAAAAAAAAACACCTTACTGACCATGTGCAACACACATAAAGCAGCAAATGTATTGCTAAACGCACAGCATGCAGCACTTTCTAAATATTGCTACACGTTACACACAACGCAACGTGTGCACTGTGAATGTCACACAGACTTTGTATTGCTGTGCGTTAGTCTGCGTTGGAACATTTTCTAACGTGCAACTTTAACGTTGCACTGTGAAAAAGGCCTAAATGTGCATTGAATAGTAGCAATCCTTAACAAATTTTTCTTAAGGCTCAAACCCTTTAGCCGCCTTTTCTAAGTGCTAGTGATTTGAAAAGCTCTTGCTAATACAATGCTATGGGTGATTTTTATAAAATTACATTGCTCAAGTGGGATCACACCCATATAATTACATTAACAAGAGCTTTTCAAATCACAAAGCGCTCAGAAATGGCTTAGTAACATAATGCTAGTGGGTTCCAGGTCTGCTCTGATTAAACCCGTTCCAGGTCTACTCTGATTACACCCCTCTGACACTGCAGCTGTCCTTGGTATGTTTTGAGGCTCCTTATCAATAGTTCCAGAGGCATCATGTAAAACTCGTAATAGGGAGCAAAGCTAATTAGTTACACCACTGATTGGATGCAATATGTTGCATGCAAAAACTCTACACAAATATGTGTTGCAGGCAAGAGCTTTTGCAATTAATATATGTTGCATACCGGTGTATATTCTTTGCAATAAATATATAAGTTGCATGCAAAAACTCCACACAAATATGTGTTGCATGCTACATATATTGCATGTGGATGTCTTTGTATCATGTGTCCATCTGAAGATAATAAAGAAGCCGATTTTGGTACTCACTTGAGCTCTGCGGATCTTCTTTCATTTGTCTTGGAGTCTGGATAACTTGGTCCAGCACCAGTGAGGACCAGGTTCAGATTTCTGGAAAGACCACAAAGGATGCAGCTACCTTAGGTAGCTGCATCCTCAGGGGGCACCTGAAAATGAAAGAGGGGTGGCTACACATTAAAGAGGAGGCTGAAAATGGGTAGCAACACATAAAAAAGGGAAAATGATGCCCAAGGGAGCTGTTCATGAAAGAAAGGGCTACAGTACATGGATGATATGCATGAAAGAGGGGGCTGCACATGGAATGAAAGGAGCACAACTGCACAATAAAGGGGGATTAACAAAATAATTGGCTTAGGGGCACAAAAAGTATAAAGCCTGCCTTGGTGAGGACTTTACCGGGGTTATGAGCATTTGAACTTTTCTTTTTCTTAGTCCTCATGCTCATTTTAGTCTCACTAAGTAGGCACATAAAAAGGCAACTTCAGAGCAAAGAAAATGACACTTGAAGCCCAACACAAAGCAATCATAAAATAGCAACATGCATAATGATTTGGACACTGGTTCACTTTAATCTGCAAGTCAGAATTTTCACTGTCAAATAGATATAGTTAAGAGATTATACTTTGTTGATGTTCTGCTCTAGGATAGGTCCGAGCTCTATTTTGCTATTGACAGCAAAATACATGATATGCTAGGCAATTTCTTATTAGCTGCAGAGATTATGGCAGCAGAACCACCAGCTATCTCTGTTAGGCAAAAAGCATATTTCCAAGCCCTCTGCCAGACAAATATCTTCTGAAGTAGGCACATTATAATGAACTGACTAGCTGAATGCAGAAATTATCACTTCAGAACTCAGTTCCAGTGAATGTTATGAAGACAACTTCTCACATATATTCCTCTAGGCACAGCATTAAGCCATTTTACAATTTGGAGAGAAACCGCATGCTTTGATATTTTACCTGTAGATCCAATGCTATGTCACACTTGCTTTATATGCTATATCCAGGCATTGAATTATTTCCCTTTTACAACAGCAGGCTAAGCCTTTTAGTTCAAAACAACAAGAAATGGAATATATATAAATGCCTTTAGTGGCATATTCTATTGATATTGCTAGCTTTCAGGACACATTTTGTTTAACTGGCAAGATTTACAAATTCAAGGTGAAATTGAACATTTAGGGCTTCATCAGATACCTGCATTAAGTTTCTATCCTGCGCTGGAAACATAAAGTATTGGCTTCCTAAAGAATTACTCCGCTAAAAATGTTGCATGTTAGTTCTAAATGGAGTGGAAAGGTGTTTGTATCTCTGTCAGATTATTATTACATTCTAAAGGTTCCCACTAATGATACAGTCTTGATTGCACAATGTTTTATGAGAGAATAACCTTTCAAAGACTATTCACTCAGTTTACTCCTCTACTACATACATTTGGTAAGTAGATTATATTATGCGTGGGCACCTTTAGGCTCATTCTCCACTGCAAATCGCTATTGCAAACACTCTATGATCACAATTTTGTGTTCATTCCCAGGTCTTTTTTTGTTTTGATGCAGTTTTCATTGGATCATTTATTTTGATATCATGTTGTTTATTTTGCTGATGATTCGTTGGGGGAGGGGGGGAGTTAAAACTAAAAAAAAAAATTGCAAGAAAATCTCATAGTACATTGTTTGGTATTTTCTTGCACTCCTATTGACTTTCACCACAAATGCAAACACAGAAAAAAGAAGTAGGCACCGAAAAATGTGGAAAAACATGTGCAGTGGAAAACAAGTCCAATCCTAAAAGGGTTTAACATTCAAGGATATATAAATGCCTTAGAGATATTCCCCACACTATTTTTTTTTTAAAGTGTGTGTTTTTTTAGTTGCAAACTTGTGTCCACTTTGGATAGATTTCACATCACTTTCTGTTCTTCCTGACTAGAGGTTGACTTCAATGTTTACTTTTAATGCAGACTATTATTTGCTGACTAAATGACCACATGTCAGCTAATTAATCAGCAGCTACCGGGTTTGATTAGCTCAATTTTAAATTGGTGGAACTTATTGGAAATCCAGAATTCAAGTGCAATAATCGGTGGTTTAGGTTATATGGGGAGGTGAAAACCCTTTCAGCCAAAACACAGACAGGTATAAAGGTAGATTTCAAAACTTTCTTGCTTTATCCAAGTGCAAAAAGGGGGAATAATAGCTTGCTTTGAATTACACTTAAAGTAGAAGGTATTTTTAAGTCGTTTCTTCCAGCTCATATTCAAGAAGAAGAGAGTCATTCATTTAAAGAGACTCTGTAACAAAAAAAAAGGTTCCCTGTGGGGTACTCACCTCGGGAGGGGGAAGCCTCAGGGTCCCAATGAGGCTTCCCCCTCCGCTGTAGCTGCAAGCAGTCCAGCGCTGGGCCGCTGGCTCACCCGGAGTGTCCCGGAATCCTCCCTTGACAAGGCTGACATGCGCTGATTTATTTAACTTTCCTGGCTCCAGCGGAGGCGCTGTTGTGGCAAACCATACGGAGATAGGCGGAAATACCTGATCTCTGTCGGGTCCTCTCTGCTACACAGACGCAGGAGACTTGCACCTGCACAGTAGAGCGGGCTGATAGTTATCGGGTATTTTCGCCAATCTCTGAGCGGAGAGCAGATACTGCGCCTGCGCTGAAGCCGGGGAGGTAAACATGCCCGCTGTTCGGAGGGGCACAGTGAGACCGCCGTGGGACACAGGAGGACGGGGGAAGCCTCAATCGGATCCGGAGGCTTCCCCCTACCAAGGTGAGTACCCCCAGGGGAACTTTTGTAGTTACAGAGTTTCTTTCAGAGCTGTAGGCAGAGATGGATGAAGATGCAATGGGGCCCTAGGCAAGGGAGTAGAGTTGGGGGCCCTTGTGGTCCTTTTGGTAAGCTGAAGTGGAGAGAGGTCAAAGAAGGTGGCAGGTAGGACCCTTGACACCCACTAGGCCTTAAGCACCTGCCTAGGTTGCCTGGTGGATAATCCTGCTCTGGCGGTAGGTCGACTGTAGAAAAGATACAGCAGCAATCTAAATGACTTACTTAAGCAACATCTATAGTTTACTTCAAACCCACTCATGAAACATAGAAAACTACATTATGAGTGACACTACTGATATTACCATGCTGTGCTAGGCAAGGCCTGTACTCAGGGGACAGAATGTGCAATCCTCCAGGGTGCCAATCTCCTCAGAGGCTCCAAGTCAAGGACTGTGGAGTTTGCAAAAACTTTTACTGCTCGTAATGAATGAAAATGTTAGAGGTTCCACATTCATGTATGGCCAGGGCCCTATTCTACCTAAAACCATGCCCGGGGCTTGTACTGCCAGTTAGATATGGCCAATCAGAAACTCGTATGGTATTATTAATTACTTTACTGGTACAAGACAATTTTTATCTATTTGAATTAGAAGCTCTGTGTTGACTGTGGCCCTTTTTATGTATGACCTGCTTTAGGCATGATAATATTGTGCTGCAATAGTATGTCTTCTGAGTTTCTGTGAAAAACAGTGTGGTGAAACTTGCTCTTCTGTAACTAACAGCATAAACTGCATTTCGCCCCGTGATGTTTAGCATCCAGAGATCACAATATGGCAAGCATTGTTGGTCATTTTATATCTTGCCGCTTTTATTCGTATTGGGCTCCTTGGCACACCATACTCCTGGATTTGTGTTCCTCAGTACAATCGAGATACATCTGAACTCTACAGAGACTCTGCTGTTATGGCAGAAGTATGAGTGCTGTCATCTCCACTTTTGTAGGTCATCAGGTGGTAACTAATTGTTCAAATGTGACATCCTATAGCCATAAATGTGATTAAGCCCCTGATCATTTTTTTTTTTATATTCCATACATGACAGTTGCATACAAGCTACATGCCCAGGTAAGATCCTTTTGAAGTGATAGTACATACACAGATCAGCAAGGAGAGCAGAGTTAAACATTAAGATCAGGGACAATATCCCAATGTTGTTGGCAAAATGTCCATGCATTATTTCTATGCACTTTTCTATATTGCTGGAAGGATGAATAATCTGAATTTAAATCCTTTCTTGGCAAATGAATTTTTGGCAATAACTAGTGTCAACATGTTATTTATTGATTGCCACTCAGTTTTTAAAATGTTCTTTCTGTTGAAGCGGCAGCCTAAGTTTAGCTGATCACATTTTTCATTGGTCATAAATCTGAATAGGGACCGTCTATGCCATTAGTCCCACAGTTTTTATTTTTGATGCAGAGAAATACCCATTGGAAAAGACAATCTTGTGACCTTCATGAAATTGGTAGCTGCTAAGAAAATGAGCACACCCAGGTAGTGAACAGCATGCACTCCTTAGCACATAGCTGTCAGCTGAACCCACCCACCTCTTTCCTCTACCGCTGAAGGATTAACTCTTTGTAGCCAGTACTAAAGCTCAGCAGAGTCTCCTTACCTTACAGTACAGCTGCTCTCTGCTTAGTGTGTACCACCTCTTCACATCTGCCCCAGTGTGTGAATAAAAGCCATGTAACTTTTCATCACCCCTTCCTGTCTGCTTTAAAAGAAAAAAAAAAAAACATTTCTCACAACGCTTTTACTTAGCACATTTAAAAAACTCTGTGGAGAGTTTAGGAAGGTTTAAAAGCTTTATTTCAAACTGAGCAGAAAACGCATATTTGCTGCAACGCTGTCCACAGAGAGGTGAGGCGATCCTCTCTGTATTTATGTGGAAATATTGGCTAGTGCCCCTCCCATTTCATCCCTGACAACTTCATACATGGTAATGGATTAAGGGGAGGAGTTTGGTTTTACTTGCATACCATTGTTCAGGCCAACCAAGTGGCATTATATTGGCACTGGAAGATGATTTTGCAGACCTAGTTAGTAAGGTAATAATAATTTAAAAAAATGCTATGTACCACATAATATGCATTTTAAAACTGAACCTCAGCTTGGGTATTTTTCTCATTACTGTATAAGTTCCATAAAATAGCACTTTCACATTATTGCTCTGGCTGATGTTTTCTGATGCAGCCCAGGGCCTACTTTACTAACACATCTCCAGAGATCACCAAGCATCTGCAGTGGGCATATCATAAATGATTCAGCAAACCTGCTCTGAAGTAAATAATAACTGTCTGCTATGATAGGATTTGCCACCCTCGTATGCTTCACATTAGATCACGGTGACAGTTGCTGAGAAGTCTGTGAATTAGTGAGTGTGGAATTGCAGCTGCATAGAACATCCACAGCAAGAAGGGTTGTTGTTTTTTTGTTGTAGTTGATTTTTTTTTTTCAGAACAAAACCAGGAAATGTGGACATTATTAAAAAAAAGAAATACGTTTTCATTGTGGGCAACTGCATGAGACTACACTCACACAATTGCTATTTTACTAACCTTTCAGCAACCTTCACTATATTCTAGTATGACACAGATAGGGGCTGCAACTTATTGCAACATAATAGCGGATCATTTTCAAAAAAAAAAATCAGCCCATGTTTGTTGGATATAGAGATAAGTAGAGTAAATCCATATGCTCTGTAACCCCCTTAGGCATACTCACTGGTGCTGGATCTGGATAAGTTAAATCATCATAAGCAACAAGAGAAGGATCCGCAGACTTCAGATGAGTTCGCAAAAAGCTGGATGACTTTATTGCAAAAATCCACAAAAAGACATAGACATCCACAGGATCAAACTGACGCATATCGGGCTCAGTATGTGCCCTTAGTCAAAGTTGGCTGGATATGCCCACTGGTAGGGTTGGTCATAAGGGGTAATTTCCCTTTCCTTAATTTTCATGTAATTTTCGCAATCACGATTCTGGTCACAGTTGTGATTTCATGGGTAATCCTTATTTCGGGAATGTTACAGAAAAGTACGTTCAAGGAATTCACCAATGAGTGGGCATGAGAAACCACATTTTTGCACAAATTCACTGAAGACTATGGGAATGAGAAAGTTATATAAAAAAACAAGCCATTGCCAAATTGGGCATCATGATAATGATTCTCTACTAAATGAATTTTGCAATAGTTTGAAATTTCGCATTACGATTTTGTATCATAATTGCAAATTTGGCTACAAAATTACTACCAAACAAAACTTATCACTACTCACATGCTGAAGCAGCACAGCTTAATGAGAGGCTGCTTGTCACTTGACAGGCAGCCTATTTGGCCAATCAAAGTGCGGGGTTCAGGGCAGCTTCAGTGGGGTGGCTGTTCTTAGCAAGGAGAGCAAACAAGTTAGCAGCGCACGCTACACTTCACTACTGCATGTAACATGCGCATAACGCATGCTCCTCTCATCTATTTAGCAGCGCAGCTTAATGAATTAACCCTATTGTGAGCTGGGGTAGTGCTGCCTCATTGCTTGAGCAATGATAACTATTCTACTAAAAGGTATTCATTTACACTGGTTAGACAGGCAGTGTGCAATGTCAGGACAGGAGAGCAAGGATTTATACGACAGCAAAAAAGCAGTTAAGCAACATGGTTCTAGTGCGGAGAGATATATATTCTTAGGGTTACTTTATATTGGAAAAGCATATTACAGACATGAATGAAAACTTGACCTTATGTGTTATAATGAGACAAAAGTGAAAACGTGGTTTCATTACAAGAAATAAGGCCATGTTTAGCGTCTGTGTCTCATTAAAAAGCGAAAGGTCAACCGCTCATATCTGAGTTGTGATAAGCTAGACCAGACTTCTACTTTAGATTGCAGTACCTTGGCCATTGTTATCATTTCAAATTGCTTTACCCACTTTGGACCATTGAAGAATGTCAAATACATGACCCTTATGCCTTTGTACTGTGTAAAAGGCACATATTGATCCCAATGTATTTCCTCAGCTGCCCTTGCCCCCCTCCCCTTAGTAACATTTACTGGGTCTTGGAAACAATTAGCCTGCCCTCCATCACTGTGCGTTTGTTCTAACTTTGTTCTAACACAACTTTATTTCAACGGTGTTGTACACACTGTCATGTGTCTCTTCTGACCTGGACAACCTGGTCAACTATTGCCTCCAGACCTAGAAATTAATACTCTTATATTGTCATAGAGGGTCCACTGTCCAGCTAAACGCTCACTGCTTTGTTTACTACCGAAAGCCCAACCCAAGGGTGTGGGATTAGCCAGTGCCATCTTAACGTTTCTTATTTTAACGTAAATATCGGGGGTTAAATATGAATGCAAGGCCACAATTCCAGGGCATTCCATACCCTGATGCAACTCCTTGAAATTAGAAACAGTATTTTTTCTCCATTTTTCATTGATTCACTTTTTAGCTATGAGACTAGCAATATTACTTACAAAATTACAAAATTTTGGTAAGAGATAACAAGTCAATCAAACATGACCATTGTTCTCTGCCTCTTGTGAACAGCGCCAGCAGATAGGCAATGAGAAACAGCCAAACCTAAAGTTCAAACAAGCAGTTGAATACCTTCTCTTCAGTGATTTACTGTATATTGTAATAACTGGTATGTATTTGAGCCACCAAATATAATTAATGATTTTCTGCCAAGTTCAGTCACCTTTGCTGATATCCAACTCTTTTTCCCATGTAGACATAATTATGTTGGTTTGTGCAGAATAACAAGCCAGCACAAGCTTATAAAACCGGGAGAGAACCCCAGTGGACCTTTTCTTAATTAGGAACAGATGTAGTAGGTGAGGTTCGTCCTAGTGGGACCTGATTGTTTTTTAAAATGGGTGATATTAGCTAGATAGCTGAAGAGAATAAAGGGTGGATGTTGACCTCAGGGAACAAGATTGAGTGCCTCACACCTAATGTAATCTTTTAACGCCATCAATAACTTTACTGTTATTATCTAGTTCTGCCTTGGTAAACCAAACCTGTTCAAGACCAAGGACAAATTTTGGGTTATCTTATCTGCTAAAGTCAAAAGGGGGGCAGGGCCAAACAAAGATTTAAAAAAATATTCATTAAAAAACAAAAGAATTGGCCTTATCAGAGGGTAGAATCATTCTCTGGCCAGACCCTGTATCAAGGTGATTGATTCTTCAGGAAAGAGCTAGTACGCTCTCTGGATAAAGTATATTGCCCCTGCCCTTGAGTGTTTTTTACTGTCACAAATAACAGCATTATAATTAAAGGAAAAAAGGTGTTTAAGGATACTAATTCCCAAATACTTGATGGAATCATCCCACCATTTGTTGTTACAAAAAGATCTAATACGTTTTTCAGTGCTGGGGTAATATCCAAGATTTAGAATCTCTTTTCAGGGTTCTTCCTAAAGTTAGAGTAAAAGGTAAAATTACTTAATAAGTTGCCAATCCTCTCTAACCAAGAGATGATATAGATTGTCTTCTTTGACAACAGTGTATAAAATGGCCATCATTTGAAGGAGTTCAGCTGTTTTTTTTGGCATATAATCATCTGATATCATATAGTGTTCTTACTGCACTGTTTGAAATATGTGAGATGAACACTGTCTTTTGTGAGAATAAAGTTGATTAGAACTCAAAGCTGGGTTCTGGTCTTCCTTTTATCCTATGTCAATTGATCTTATTTTACAAATTGTATCTAGTATCTAAGCTTCATGTGCAGCCAAATATTCTAACTATTAAAGTCAAACTGTCAAGACAGAAATATGTGTGCTGTTACAGCACAATTGTGTAAGAAGTTCTTAGCTCGCTTGCTGTCACACTCATACTAGGACTTCACTTTTTTTTTTAATTATTAGTGAGGTGTAGATATGCAGAGAGAAAAAGCAGAAGTCCTAACCTGTTTGCTAATAGGTGTCCATTAACCCTTTAGTAGCCAATTTATTTAGAGGCTTGCAAGTGCTCCAGGGCAATTTATTTTAGCACATTAATTAGTACTGCAGTAATGTGTATTTATGGCCACTTGTCACTAGGAGGCAGTGTGAGACAATAACAGAGGACTTTTGCTTTCAGTTTCTGTATCCTCTGCTAGCAGAGAGACATTACAGCATTCCTGAACTTACAGCACAACCAGTTCTGCCGGCTAAGGTCAAAAGCATTCCAGGCCACTGGAATTGAGGCAGAGAAGCCTCATTAGGATCAAGAGGCTTCCTCCTCCTGAGGTAAGTATCTGAGTAGTGTGCCTGCACAGCCAGGCCACTGGAATTGTTATTGTTGTTGCACTTTCAGGGGTGACAGTGCTGGATTGGGCTTGCTGAGGAGGGCAGGGAAGCCTCATTAGGATCAAGAGGCTTCATCCTCCTGAGGTAAGTATCTGATTTTTATTTTAAATAAAGTTGCAGGTTTGCTTTAAGTGGGGAATCAAAATATAATTTGACCTAGAAAAGTTACCTGCTACACTTGGTGACCAAGAGGAGACAAAGGCTGCACTTGGGGACCAGGAGGGGTTAATGACTGAACTTGGGGACAAGGAGGGATTAAAAGCTGCACTGCATAAAGTACTGCTGCCATTGACCCCTCCTGAGCCACATGTGCAGCCAATAAATCTCCAGGGGTCTCCATGTGCAACCACATACCTACTGATCCATAGAGATGGCTCGAACCTCCAATTTTCGGTTCGCGAACCTTGAACGCGAACCTCCACTAAAAGTTAGGTTCGCGCAAACTTTTGCGAACCTCAATAGACTTCAATGGGGAGGCGAACTTTCAAAAATTAGAAACATTTATGCTGGCCACAAAGGTGATGGAAAAGATGTTTCAAGGGGTCCAACATCTGAGTTTTTGCATGGGGGAGTGGGATACACGCCAAAAGTCCCGGGGAAAAAATCTGGAATTGACGCACAGCAGTGTTTTAAGGGCAGAAATCACATTGCATGCTAAACTGGAGGCCTAAAGTGATTTAACACCCCTGACGGTTTAATTCCCGCGGCTGCGTGGCCGCGGGAGGGTTTTTTTCACTTTTTTTTCTTAAGCATGTAGCTAGCCTAGACTTAGTCTTGGGGCAGGCAGTCACACGGCGTGCAGGCAGAGATGCTGTGTGTAAGGACTGACTTAGTCTTCGGGCAGGCCTGACCGTGCTTTGCAGACCACGTGGTCAGATGGACCCTTGACCCAATGCTGCGTGCCAGAGATGACACCACTTGCCTTTCAACATCACGGTACAGTTTTGGTATCACCTTTTTTGAGAAATAATTGCGGCCTGTTATCTTCCACTGCGTTGCTTTTGTGTGCTGCTTTTCCTCAGGTGGAAATCCCAGCGCAGTTTGTGCTTTGTCATCATGTGCTTTTGTAAGGAAATTGTCCCTACGCGGTTCTTGGCCTTTCCACAACTCAATTTTTGGTGGCAGAGAGTACAGATGGCATTACTCTCATCTGAGGCAGACACACAAAAAAATGTCCACACCGCTGAGCCCTGGGGTGATGGCACTTTGGTGGTGGCGGCCGACTGAGTGTTAAGTGGGGTGCCAGAATCATAGCAGGAGGTGGAAGATATGTCACGCTTCCGTGTGGAAGCTGAGGAATAGAGTTGGGCCGAACGGTTCGCCTGCGAACGGTTCAATGCGAACTTCCGTGGTTCACGTTCGCGTCCCGCAGGTGAACTTTTGCGGAAGTTCGGTTCGCCCCATAATGCACCATGAGGGTCAACTTTGACCCTCTACATCACAGTCAGCAGGCCCAGTGTAGCCAATTAGGCTACAATAGCCCCTGGAGCCACTCCCCCCCTACTAAAAGGCAGGCAGCGGCGACCATTACGGTTACTCGTGTGCCTGCATTAGTGAGAGTAGGGCGAGCTGCTGCACACTCTCTCATAGGGAAAGATTAGTTAGGCTTAGCTTGTCCCTGGCTGCATACCTGTTCTGTGAACCCACCACTGCATACCTGTACTGTGAACCCACCACTGCATACCTGTTCAGTGAACCCACCACTGCATACCTGTTCAGTGAACCCACCACTGCATACCTGTTCTGTGAACCCACCACTGCATACCTGTACTGTGAACCCACCACTGCATACCTGTACTGTGAACCCACCACTGCATACCTGTTCAGTGAACCCACCACTGCATACCTGTTCTGTGAACCCACCACTGCATACCTGTTCAGTGAACCCACCACTGCATACCTGTTCTGTGAACCCACCACTGCATACCTGTTCAGTGAACCCACCACTGCATACCTGTTCTGTGAACCCACCACTGCATACCTGTTCTGTGAACCCATCACTGCATACCTGTTCAGTGAACCCGCTACTGCATACCTGTTCTGTTCAGTGAACCCGCCACTGCATACCTGTTCTGTTCAGTGAACCCGCCACTGCATACCTGTTCTGTTCAGTGAACCCGCCACTGCATACCTGTTCTGTTCAGTGAACCCGCCACTGTATACCTGTTCTGTTCAGTGAACCCGCCACTGTATACCTGTTCTGTTCAGTGAACCCGCCACTGCATACCTGTTCTGTTCAATGAACCCGCCACTGCTTACCTGTTCTGTTCAGTGAACAGTTTGGTGTGTCAGTGTGAAGCAGTACCTTAATTACACTACCTGATTGATGTATACACATGCAAGATGTTTTAAAGCACTTTAGGGCCCGTTCACACTGCACGCGTTTCCAGCCGCGTTTTGGAAACGCGTGCAGGTGGCCGACACGCAGGACATCAGACATTGCATGGAGTGCAATGTCTGATGTTCACACTGCATGCGTTCCGGACCTGTGCGGTCCGGGAACGCATGCTGCACGCAGATTTTACAAAAATGCGCGGCTGTCCCATTCACTTTTCAGTGATGGGATCAGCCACGCAACGCATACGAACGCGGATGGCGTGCGTTCGTACGCGTTGCGGTCCGCATGCGTGCCCGTCCGCATTTTGCAGTCTGAACGGGCCCTTAGGCCTGTCATTTAGCATTCAATATGATTTCTGCCCTTAAAACGCTGCGTCAAATCCAGATTTTTCCCGGGGACTTTTGGCATGTATGACGTGTCCGCCATGCCCCCCTCCAGGTGTTAGACCCCTTGAAACATCTTTTCCATCACTTTTGTGGCCAGCATAAATTTTTTTTTTCAAAGTTCGCATCCCCATTGAAGTCTATTGCGGTTCGCGAACTTTAACGCGAACCGAACCTTCCGCGGAAGTTCGCGAACCCGGTTCGCGAACCTAAAATCGGAGGTTCGGCCCAACTCTACTGAGGAAGATGAGGTGTTCTGTGTTAAATAGTCAACTACGTCCTGACAATCTTGGGGGTTGATGGCACGCGCCTTCTGAACACTGTACTTCGGTCCAGGGCCACACAAAATCACGACAGCCCGACCTCGAACAGACCTGCCAAGTGGCCTGCCTCTGCCTGTTTTGCCCATATTGGGGGGAATGAAGTGAAAGGTATGCACTGACTTGACAAATAGAATGTGCAGTCACACAGGTGCAGTAAACAGGTATGCAGTGACTGGTATCAATACAATGTGCAGCTGTCACACACACAGGTACCGTGAACAGGTGCAGCGAGTGACTGGTATATAACACTGCGTGTGCTCACGTAGGTAGGTAGGTGCACTGAACAGGTGGGTATGCAGTGATTGGTATTACAAATGTGCAGCTGTCACACACACAGGTACCATGAACAGGTGCAGTGACTGGTGGCATATAAAACTGCATGCACTCACGTAGGTAGGTAGGTGCACTGAACAGGTGGGTATGCAGTGATTGGTATTGGTATTACAAATGTGCAGCTGTCACACACACAGGTAGTCACTGAATGTGCTGGGCCTGACAGTGGCACAGTAGGAATTACCAAGGGGCCAAGGTCCAGCAGCTGCGACTGACTGACAGGGCTGTATATGCAACACAAGTGTCTGTGGGACACACACAAACAAAAAAGAGCTGTTGACAATGAGGAGTGCTTTTTAGCAATAAGTATCAGCAAGAAGGAGCATCCTAACAAGCCTTTCACAAGAGCCTAAAGCTTTCCCTATGTCAGCAGGTTCTCTCCCTTCTCTAATTACTGCAGCTACACAAGTGAGTGAAAAGACTGACACTGCCTGCGTTTTATAAGGGGGGGGGGGGGCTCCAGGAGGGAGTGTAGCCTGATTGGCTACCCTGTGTCTGCTGACTGTGATGTAAAGGGTCAAAGTTGACCCTAATGATGTAGTATAGGGGGCGGGTCGAACTCGCATATATAGTTCGTGGTTCACTGTGAATGCGAACCACCGAAGTTTGCGCAAATAAGTTTGTGTGCAAACCGTTCGGGCCATCTCTACTGGTCCGCCAATTACAGGCAGTAACCTTCCTTACCTTCAGTTACAGCTATTCATCCCTTGTGGTCCGTAAATGGAGCCATTAACTGTACTCATCCCCAGGTACAGCAATTATCCATCCCCCTTAGTGCAGCCCTTTGGTAATCCGTGCATTCAGTATCTGCCCCCCCCCCCCCCCCCCCCCTTCCGCACCCTTAGTAAGAATTGTAGGCACAGTATCTGAGCATTGGAAAAGGTATGTGCACTCTGAATGCTGAATCTACTTTGCTTATATGCACTTGGGGGATACAGAATACATGCACATAGGAAGAGATAGGGAGAGAGGTGCCCACTACCCCCAATCCTAATACCCTTGCTACAAGTCAGAAATTGACTCATAGGCAAGTCGATCCCCATACTTTTCTTTAGTGAGTCAGAATGAAAGTTCTTGACTTATAGCTGAGGAAATACTGTATATTAGATTCCGCTACAATTACCTACATACTTCTAGGTGGGTTTATGAAGCTACAGTGCCTGTTGCTTTATGCAACTAATTTTCTGCGTGCATGAAAAAAGGGCACCAGGAAAAAAGGGCCCGGCTGGGTAATGAAATGGTGCCGGTGGATGATGAAATCTCAATAACGATAAACATTGTCAACGATAAACATCGTTAACGAAATTAGTTAAAATTAGTTAACGATAAATACAGTTTTAAACCAGAAGGAAGTTAATAATGAAAATATATTAACGTTAGAAATTGTAACATGATTCAACAATACAGCTTAACCCAACCCTACTCTCACACAGAACCCTCTCCTGGTGGTGCCTAAAACTAACCACTGCCCTGTTGGTACCTAGCCATAACCACCCCCCTGGTGTTGCCTAACCCTAACCACCCCTAGTGGTGCCTAACCCCCCTGGTGGTGCCTAACCCTAACCACCCCCTTGTTGGTGCCTAACCCTAACCCCCCGGTGTTTCCTAACCCTAACCGCCCCTACGTGGTGCCTAACCCTAACCACTCAACCGGTGGTGCCTAACCCTAACCACTCCCCCTGCATAAACACCCTTTTACACATAGAAATGATAATATCTTTGATAGCGTAAAATCTGTACATACAAACGAAAGAATATAACAAAAACTATAACGTTGCAAGCTTCTAAAACAAAAACATACTTCAAAAATTGTAATGTTCTAATGTTCTTTACGATATTTATCAGGTACCCTTTTTTTCAGATTTTTTCACCGTATTAACGATAATTGCGTTAGAGTCTATGGTGGCACCCTTTTCGTCCACCCTCAGCTGGCACCCTTTTTTCCTGCTACCAATTTTCCATGCATCAGGTAGGGACATAATGGACAGTCAATTAGTTGCATGAACCAACAGGCACTGTAGCTTCATACATCCACCTATGTAGGTAACTGTAGCAGTATATCACGCTATATATAACTCCGTATCACTCTCACCTCGGGTTTACTTTTATCATTGTGCTGCTGCCCATGATTTGATGATCAGGTAATTGCATGAATAAGCAGGCAAACAGCTGTTCCAAATAAAGTTTTCAGGAAATGTACTGTATGTATCATACTTTTATAAATAAAAGTAGAATATTACTTTAACTGTATTTCACATCCAGAAACATTAGCAGCTCATCTGGAAATAGAGGTTAGGGCTAATGGCACAGGCACACTAGACTTGTACCAGGCCATACAGCATGTCTATATAGCAACAAGGGGCTACTTATGTTGCATACAGTAGGTAATAAAAGCTGCATTAGATAATTGCTTAGTGGCATTATATAATACAGACTTGTCACAATTACAAAGACGTTTGTGGCAATAGTTTTCAGGTGTTGCTAGGTAGAGGCAAGGAATGGTACCGTATATGGGAAATCGTAGATGTATTGTACAGGAGCTGACAATAGGCTTCTGCCTCACTTGCTTTCCCAATTTCTTCTATAGAAAAAGAACTGCTGTTTTGTATGTCTCAGAGGTGACTGCGCTGCTGTTTCTACAATCCCACGACTTGTTTTCAGCTTTATTTTTGGCTCTGCTAATATTTCCTGGGTTGGTAGACGGGGGAAATACTTTTTTGCTAGCGAGCCTCACAGAGGATGCTGGGCGTACATCAGAGCATTGGACTTAAAACAAATTGAGTCTCTACAATCCCAATGAAAACGCCACCACCTCAGCCTTGTACTCCCAATCATGTGGAGAATTTATGTGGTTATGTTTTTTTTTTCCTGGAGGGTTACTAGAAAGAGTGGGAGAGAAGAAAAACAATCTATTTATTCCACGGTTCAAACTTATTTATTCAGCATTTTCCTGGTTGTGATTCCGGCACGGAGTGGTCCTGGCCCTCTCTGATTTATGAGTCCACTTCTCGTATTCGGCTGGAGATTGATGAAGTCTAAGGGTGCTTATGACAGAAAGCATCTGAGTGGGGAAAGAGAGGCTGCTTATATGAATATTTATGTGCTTGCTAATAATGCCCTTATGTCAGGGCATTGTTTGTGTTTATTTGTATATGTGCGGCTGCACACATTTCTTTTCTTACTCTGTAAATGCATTCCACCCGCAGGACGGAGGAGGGGATTTAGCCATTTTTCTCACCATTTGCAGTGTGATGATGATGTGGGACTTTAGGCTTCTGCTCTGATTGGCCTACTTCCCTTCTAAAGGTTCTGTTCATCGTCTTTGCAACCCTGTTTAGACATTCTGCTGGCTGCACCACGATGTACGAGGAATAAAGCAAACTGTCAGCTGTGTTAATTAAGACAGACATACCATAAAAATCGCCAGTGACAAAATGTTTGACTTCGTAAAACACTTAATTCAAGAAGAAAGCTGGCAAAATAAAGCCGTCAAAGATTACATCTTGTATTTAATCACTGTACAAAAGCCTAAGGATAATGTTTGTTGCAGAACTATCTGCTAACTGCTCTTTCTTCTTGGTTTCAGGAGATCCAGCTGCTGAAGGATGGTCACAATGGGGAGTTTGCTCCACCACGTGTGGTCAGGGAACACAGGTCCGAACCCGCTCTTGTGTGTCATCTCCATATGGGACATTGTGCAGTGGTCCATTAAGGGAAACGCGGAGCTGCAACAACACCGCCACATGCCCCGGTACATACCATTCCTTTCCTCTTTTGCTATATAAAGATGTGATGGTAGAATAACAGTCCATCCTTAAAGCAGGAAAATGTAGCTGAAGATTAGTAATGCTACATATACTTTATATCGTTTTTGTCTGTAAATTCTAACATGGATGCAGTAGGATTTACTATGTAATATCTCAATAGAGGGAAGCCTTGTGATAATTTAGAGGCTTTCCCCACCCCCCCTTGAGCTCACTGTTCCAGCGCTGGGACCCTCTGAATCTAGTTGACGAGGGCATGTTGAATAGGTTTGCACAGCATGCTCTTGTCCATGAAATTGGTGCGGCTGCACTGTGCAGGTGCGAGATGGCCCATGCATGTGCAGTAGCAGGGCTTTTTCCTCCATGCACGAGCAGCACCATGCTATTGCACAGGATGTCAATGCATCTGAACAGCAATGCTCATTCACAGGAAGAGTTCACATTGAAGAATATCACATCATCAGCTGAATTTCAGGATCCCAGAGTCTAGTATGAGGGAAGAGTTGGAGGTTGTGAGGTGTGCCTGTTAGAAACGGGGTTAACAAGACAGGGAAACTATAATTCCTTAGCATGAGCTTTAATTCATCCATAGACATAAAAAAACACTTATTTGAAGTGGTGTGCAAGCACATCTGTATCGCTTTCTTTCAGACACGGCCAGCCAACCATATTTGGGAATGTGATCTGACAGTTTGCTAAACACTGTCCATTCCCTTTTGTCTCCGTTCTCTGTCCTGACAAGTGACTGCTAGGCCAGCAGCTCCTTCCCTCTCCAATGAATTAACACAAACACTTAGCAGATCTAAGTATTCCTGTTTATTCAGAAGCCAGCAGACTGATTGCCCTGACAGCAGTTGTTTCGTGATGTTGAAGGCCAGCATGAGCTATGGCAGGTTGTTTGTGGAAACATACAATGCATTATATTAGAGAGGAAAGTCATCTGTGCAGCCGTAATACATTGGTGAATATTTTTAATTGAAGTACCAAAAATCTATTTATCTCTTGCATGCCATCAGAAAGTTAAAACTCAACTAAATTTAGAACTGATCAAGAGAATATAAACACTACACATAAGCAAAATGGAGAAACAAAATGCCTTTTCTGTGAGTTTTAATATGCCTGTCAAATTGCAGTACATCTTGATTCCTGCCCTCTGCAGATAGATGAGAGGTGGGTCAATCAGAACTGAACATGTAACTCCCATAGTAAGAAGAACATCAGCCAGACTATCAGTCCCGGATTTACCTCACAGGAGAGTATAGGCACAGATGTCCTGCCACATTTGATTTCGCCCTCCATAAACCTACAGATTAGATAGCCAGAAGTACTCTCTATATTAAGTAGCTAGAGAAACCTTAGTATTAAGTAGCTAGAGGTGCACCTGACTGAAGGGAGAATTGGTCAGTGCAATGCTGTAAGCTGGGTAAGTAACCTCTCATTTACACTCTCATCAGGACTCTGTATAGAGAAGGAGGGAGGCACTAGGGAGGGGAGTTAGCCACCTTTCCATCAGGCGCCTGTAGGCACATGCCTACAGTGCCTTATGGTAAATCCGGCCCTGCAGACTATATTTCCAAGCACTGTGGTAGAAAACGTGGATGAAGGTAGTGCCAAAGGGCAGCGAAGGACCAATGACAAGCATGGAGCATGAGAATAGTCTGCCCATGTTTCTTTAGCTGCATAGCTCATCCCCACCTCATAGGGAGTGTGATTTAAAATCTCACTTTCCGAACTGGAAGCTAAGTGGGTATTGGCCTTACATTTTCTTTACACAATCCCAATCTAAAAGTAATGAGCCTATTGGAAGATAGTGCAGGATATTGTTAACCAGACTTCCACAAGAGGCTGTTGTAGATGCTGAAATATGTAAGGAATTTAGTTAAGACACTCATAAGCAACGCTGTTCACCTTTCTTCCGGGGGCCTATTACTACTGCAATAGATATCTAGTGCACGCAAAGCACTATGAGAGGTTTTAGAAGATACTTCAAACACAGTCTGGTCATGCTCCTACACAGTCCCAGCCCTTCCTGCCTAGCATTGCTTCTTACCCTAGTTATGCTGGAGGTGGCAATTAGAGCCTAGTCACTCACTAAATGGAGGGGAATATCATTTGATGCCTCACCAGTTTCATGCTTTGCAATAAGTTAAAGAGAAACTTCACTGAATATAGCTTAATTAATAATTAATTGCTTATTTTTAATAATCTCAATTTATAAATTATATAGGAAGTGTTGCCATTTTGTAAAAATATTTCCTCACCCTGATTTACAATTTTAAAGCTCTGTACTGCTGGTAGGTGCATCACTAGGGAATGTTTGTTTACTGTTTGTTTTAAAATCAGTAGAAAAGAAAAAAGAGAAAACCTGTAAATCAAGAACAGCTTATTAAAAAAAAGTGTACACAGTGGTTGCATGCACATAAGTAGAGTTGCACAACACCTTCATTTACTAACCTTTCAGCAACCCTGACTATGGCCGGATATGGTTCCAATGAGGACTGAATTCCTAAATCCTGTGCCACATAATTCAAGGTGGATTTAAATGAATTTAGGCTAGATTCATCTATCGCATGTAACCTATGTCCATGTCCAGCTCAGCAGTACCTTAGTAAATGAGGCTCCAAATGTTATCCCTTTATGAGCTGCATGCTTGGTTGTAATATGTGACACAGAAACCTACTGAATCTAAAATCTCTGCAATTGGCATTTTTAAGTAGGGGTCAATAATGGCAGCTTTCACATTCCGTTTTAAAAAGCGGAGACTCACTGTGAAAAGAATATGCTAGCTTAGAGTATATAGTGTCAAGGTAAAGGATGAATGATGCTTGTAGAGCCAAGGACTAGCGGCACCTAATAAGAAAAGATTGTACAGGTTGGCAGCAGCCATTAGAACTGTCTGAAAGGAGCTCTTTCATTTTTTAATAGAATTCTACTTAAAAATGTTCAACATGCATTACTTGCCACTGAGTAATAGATTAGAGACCCAAAGACCATTTAGATACTATAGGAGCACATAAATAGCGATTACACAGCCTGCTGAGACAAGGCTACAGCATATAGTACATGCAAGAGAGAAGCATTCAATGCAAAAAATCCATGACCTCTACTAGACAACTAAAATATAATAGAAATTACACAAGTGTCCTCATTACTAAGCATTCTGTTTATCTTGTCTTATTCTGAACAAATACATTATGAAATCGTGTATATATGTGCAGTCTGAAACATGCAATAGGAGACCCTTGAATGGAGATAGACAACATATCTTATAGGTGCATTGGCTTTTGTACACAGAATACAAATACATTAACATTGAAATGTTAAAGGGAAATAAATTACTCTTAGTCGAGTAGACCCCATACAGGGCCACTTGTTGACGAAACACTGAGAGTACTTAAAAGTAATTTTTAAAATGTGGTTGTATATTCAACGCTATTAACCCAGTTTGTTTTACATGTCTTCCGCTAAAAAAAAAAATGGTTTGAAAACAAAAAACTCAAAAGAAATAAGGGCAAGAATGTGAACCAATCTAGTAACATAAGCAAAGATAGCAAAGGAATTAAAGTGATACAATCTTAAAATTACCTCAGATAACCACTCAAGAGTTATAGGAAATGTTTGGTCTTGTAACTGGTAGGTCTCCAGGTGTCCGGTCACTCTCCAAGGTGAAGGTACCATCGTGAAAAAAAAAAACACTTCTGACCCTACACTAAAGTATGGTAATAAGTTTGGAACTTGAAGTAGCCAGGAGGCACCGAGCAACAGACTCTATCTCTGTCACAACAATTCACACACATATACTGTATTTATGAAATATACAAAAAAGAAAGGACTTTTTTGTTGGGACTATAAGACTCACTTTTTCTTCTCCAAAAGTGGGGAAAACAAGTCACTGCGTTTTATAGTCCAAATGCAGGAAGTTCCTGACTTGTGAACACCAACCAATATGAACCTCTAACCCGCCGCAATGTCGGGGACATGAAGGGGCATAGAGGAGGACACAAGGAGTACAGAGGCAGACACATGGGGCACACAGGAGGACAGAGGAGGACACAGGGAGACACAAGAGGTACAAGGTGGCATGAGGTACAAAGGGGGCATAATCCACTAGATGCCCCTTCACCATGGAAGCACCAGGTTCAGTATATATATATATATATATATGCACACACAGTGGGATGCGAACGTTTGGGCAACCTTGTTAATCGCCATGATTTTCCTGTATAAATCGGTGGTTGTGTGGTTGTTATGATAAGAAAAAACATTATTGTGCACTTTCTGTAAATCCAATAAACTTTACATCACTTCTCAAATATCACTGTGTGTGTCTCCTATATGATATATTTAACTGACATTTTTTATCCTAACAACCAATGGTTTATACCGGAAAATCATGATGATTAACAAGCTTTCGCATTTCACTGTATAAACTATATATATATATATATATATATATATATATATATATATATATACTGCATATATATGTATATATATATATATATATATATATATATATATATTCCCTGTTTTTTGTCCTCTAAACCTAAGTGTGTCTTATGGTGAGGAGCGTCTTATAGTTCATAAAATAAGGGTGGGTGACACTAACTACCAAAAACAAGAGCAATGATATCAGAAATGATACTAAGTGCCCTGATAACGCGTTTCATGGCACTGGCAACTTCTTCAGGTTTGTGGCAAAGGAAATGTTTATTATACTTCTAACAGCACTCCGTGCCACTCATACATTGCATGTCATGGTGCTTGCCACTCATTCAAGTCAGTGCCGAATTAAATGTACCTGCATGTTATGGCTGTAGTAGCGTCGCATGCCAGTCAGACAATGCATTTCATTGCACTTGCCCCTTCTTTGGGTATGTGTCCAAGTAAATGTTTAATATGGCTCAAGGAAACACATTGTGTAAATGTTTTAACCACTTAAGGACCAGGATATTCTGCTCTGATCTGTGCTGCGTGGGCTCTCCAGCCCACAGCACAGATCAGGTTTCAGCCAGGGCGACCAGACTTCACCCCTTTTTTCCCCACTAGGGGGATGTCCTGCTGGGGGGGGGGGTCTGATCGCCGCCGGCTATGTTTGTGTTGCGGGGGGGGGGGGGCTCCTCAAAGCCCCCCCCCCACAGCGTTTTCCACCCTCCCTTCCTCTCCCTCCCTCTCCCTCTCCCTCTGGGCTGCGCAGGACGGATTTCCGTCCTGCGCTGCTTAGGATAGGCTTCAGCCTATCAAATGCCGGCGATCCCCTGCCAATCAGAGCAGCAGCACCGTATGATGTAAGCAGCGGGGATTTCTTCCCCACGAGTTTACATTTAGCCTGCGAGCCGCGATCGGCGGCTCGCAGACTGTTCACGTAGACAGCCTCCGTGAACTGACATGGAAAGGCGGTCAGTTAAGTGGTAAATGTCTGATATCATGCCTATGTGTCTTTTTGGAGGTCAGTGTCATATATATATATATATATATATATATATATATATATTATATATATATATATATATATATATATATATATATATTTATTTTTATTTTTATTCATATACAGTATATGTGAATTTATTGACAGAGACAAAGAGTATTCTTGGGCGCACTCTAGCTAGTTCCAAGCTCTCGTGCAGAATCATCATTAGCCTTAAAAACAATCTGTGTTTTATGGTGTCCATACTCCATAGCAGTTCCTTGGGCAATCTCCATTCAGATAAGACTAAAGATTGTCCCATGTGATGCCATTAGCAACAATAGAGCCAATCACTTTAAAATATCCACTTTCAGGTTCAAGGCAGGAATGCCAGGGATCCACAAAAAAGGACTTGGCTGGTTTACTGGTTTAAGCACTAATGTATTTTGTGGATTTTGTATGAAGGGACACATATAGAGTTGAGCCGAAATTTTCGTAATTTCGCATTACTATAATTACGCATGCAAAATTTGCGATTACGATGCGAAATTACGGTAGCGTAATTGCCATTGAAATCGTAATTGAAAATACCGTAAGCGTAATTTTCAACGCGTAATTTCGCGTTTCGTTCATGCCGTAATTTCGCATTAAATGCTACCGTAATTTCGCATTAAACCGTAACGCTCTGTATAATATAAAAAAGCCGCCGACTTTAAGGGTTAATAGCAAAGCTCCCTTAAATGCTAAGAGCCTCAAATTTGGAGAATATATTAAGGAGATCAGGAGGAATAAAAGGAACATTTTTTTTTTCAAAAAGACCTTATAGTTTTTGAGAAAATCGATGTTAAAGTTTCAAAGTAAAAATGTATACATTTAAAGACCCGCCGACTTTAACGGTTAATTGCAAAGCCTGCTTAAAGTTTAGGAACACCAAATTCCTAGGGTATATTAAGGGGATCAGTGGGAATAAGAGGACATTTTTTTTTTCAAAAAGACCTTATAGTTTTTGAGAAAATCGATTTTTAAGTTTCAAGGGCAAAAATGTCTTTTAAATGCGGAAAATGTCATTTTTTTTTGCACAGGTAACAATAGTGTATTATTTTCATAGATTCCCCCAAGTGGGAAGAGTTTTACTTACTTCGTTCTGAGTGTGGGAAATATAAAAAAAAAACGACGTGGGGTCCCCCCTCCCAGACCTCTTTAACCCCTTGTCCCCCATGCAGGCTGGGATAGCCAGAATGCGGAGCACCGGCCGCGTGGGGCTCCGCACCCTGACTATACCAGCCCGCATGGTCCATGGATTGGGGGGTCTCGGAAGGGGAGGGGCAGCCAAGCTTTCCCCTCCCCCTCCGAGCCCTTGTCCAATCCAAGGACAAGGGGCTCTTCCAGGGCCGGATTTACGCCTCAGGAGCCTATAGGCACAGAAGTTCTGGCGCCCTAAACTCCGCCCCTCAACAAGGCCACACCCTTCTCCAAGTCACACCCACTTCTTCTGGTGGGATTAAAGGGAACCTGAAAGGAGAATTATATAGAGGTTGCCATATTTATTTCCTTTAAAGTGGACCTGCACTCTTGCACAGGACAAAAGGAAAACCGAGAAATGCACCCTACATGTATTTAGAGAATTTAGCCTGTCAAATTACCCCTCATTTGTGTTTAATTACAAGTTGTAATTTGATCTCTCCCCGAGTCGCCTGACTGCCACGGCAGATAAGGCAGTTAAGCTTATTTGAAGGCACAGGATATTAACAATATGTCTACTTACATGAAAGCAGGAAGAAGACACTGCATGTTCATTGCAGAATTTGTATTGGATGTAACAAAGAAATGTTTTTCTTTAATTGTTATTATGCTGTTTTGTATCTTTTAGGGCAGAGAGAAAGTTCTGAGTTCACATTAACTTTAAGGCTATACCAGTTGCCTGGCAGTCCTGCTGATCCTATGCCTCTAATACTTTTATCTATAGACCCTGAATAAGCATAAGATCAGATGTTTCTGACTGCATGCTTGTTTCAGGTGTGCAATTCAGACACTACTGAATGTAAAGAGATCAGCAGGACAGCCAGGCAACTGGTATAGTTTTAAAGGAAATAAATATGGCATCCTTCATACACTTTTCGCTGCATGTTCCCTTTAAACCACACATTTCGAAACTCCATGCACCTAAGCACATGTATTCTAAGGTATTACTTCGTCCAGCAGCAGATGTAAGGGCTGGTTCACACAATGAGCATTTTGAGTTCTGTTTTTAATCGCTAGCGCAGGCACAACCATATTTTCTGAATCCTTTAAGAGAACCAGAACAAAACTGCAGATTCAGAAACACATACTTACCTAAGGAGAAGCTTCCCATACTGTCCTCTGCCCGGGTCCCTCCAGCTGAAGTAATGTCGTTATCGTGGCCACACTCATCTGACACAAGCGCAGCCATACTTCACCTGTGCAAGTACGGCTGTCATTTTGGTCCCAGGTGCACTTTAACAAATATTTTGCTATTTTTCTGGAAACCTTTTCCTACCTCCACTCCACTCCACTCCACTCCTAAAGCCTGGATCACCTGACAGGTCACCGTCAGCCACAGCCTTTTAATGGATCCCAACCCCTCCTGATCCCCTTATCATTGTGACACAATGTGCATGATCTGATTTCTGAATCCCTCTCTGTCTCAATATAAGGTACACACTGCTCTGCAGCTCCTACCTGTCAGTGCTGCAGACTACAGTCCAGGAATTCTAAGCAGCCATGGAGGGCTGTATAGGAGAGAGGAATCCTGTCCTGAGCAGTCACAGACATCATTCATGATGCTCGCTGGACAGTAAAAAAAACATTCTGTGCATACCCATATCAGAGGCCGGGATCTCAGCTGGCAAGTTCAGCAAAGTTCACAGGCAGCCTGGCCAAACATAAACATGCAGCTGCCTTGCCTATAGTCCTTCAGCCTGACCCTCTCTACGGAGTTCTGACCAGATACAGCCTGTGTGCTAAAGCCCAGTCTCTCACCTACCGTGTCTGTGCTGCCCCACGATCCCCTCAGGGCTCAGCTGCAGGACTTCCACAGTAAGCACTCGCTGGGCTTTTTACGATCAGTCCCAGCTGCATTGCAAGCAAGAAGCAGGTGTAGCACAGGGACAGAGCGGGGGGCGGAGTTAAGTGGCCACAACTAAAACACTTGGAACGGGGAGCGGAAAACTTTAAAAGCTGATAACGAGAGGAGCTTGGAAGGGGAGCCAGGGAGGTGGATCTCAGTCTCTGCTCTATAGTCTGCTCTCCCATAAGTAAAAGTAGGAAAGGTCTGGGATTGTATTAACAAGGTCAGAGCAGGAGCATTATTCGTCCCCCCCACCCTACTTCAGTGGAACTGTCCCAACTTGATGTGGACGCTGCACGCACCGCTGCAAATCTTTCTGCATTTCCCAGAGAGATGCGAATTACCGGCGATTACTTCATCAGACCCGACAGTCCCCGCCTCTCACATGCTTGCCGCCTATAGGCACGTGCCTACAGTGCCTAGTGGTAAATCCGGCCCTGGGCTCTTCTCCACCTCCAATGGGCGGTGGAGGTGGAGGCCACGATTTCCTGGGGGGGGGGTTCATGATGGAATCTGGGAGTCCCCTTTAAAAAGGGGTCCCCCAGATGCCCACCCCCCCTCCCAGGAGAAATGAGTATAGAGGTACTTGTACCCCTTACCCATTTCCTTTAAGAGTTCAAAGTAAATAAACACACAAACACTTAGAAAAAATATTTTAATTGAACAAAAAACATAACCACGAAAAAAGTCCTTTAATGTTCTTAATTAACCATTAATACTTACCTGTCCCTTTAAATAAATGATCCCTCGCAATAGCCTCGGAAATGTTCTATCAGTTACAATGTAACAAAGTTATTACAATGTAACAAATTTGTTACATTGTAACTACGCCGCACCCGACGTCACTCACCGCTCAGCCGCCGCACGGACCCGACAGAGCTCTGAGCTATATAGCTCAGAGCTCTCTAAGCATCTTTGTATTTGGGGTCCAAGGAGCCCCATTGGTCCTTAGCAGACCAATGGGGTTCCTTCTGATTTGAAGAAACCCCATTGGTCTGCTAAGGACCAATGGGGCTCTTTGGAGCCCAAATTCAAAGATGCTTAGAGAGCTCTGAGCTATATAGCTCAGAGCTCTGTCGGGTCCGGACTCCGTGCAGGACGCTAAGTCCCCGCCGGCTCCGCTGCCCTCCCCGCCTCTCCCACATGTCACCCACATGTCACCCACATGTGGGTGACATGTGGGTGACAGATGTGGGTGGGGTGGACAGCGGGAGCTGCGGGGACTTAGCGTCCTGCACGGACGCGTAATTGCTGCGGCGGCTGAACGGCGAGTGACGTCGGGTGCGGCGTAGTTACAATGTAACAAAGTTGTTACATTGTAATAACTTTGTTCCATTGTAACTGATAGAACATTTCCGAGGCTATTGCGAGGGATCATTTATTTAAAGGGACAGGTAAGTATTATTGGTTAATTAAGAATATTAAAGGACTTTTTTCGTGGTTATGTTTTTTGTTCAATTAAAATACTTTTTCTAAGTGTTTGTGTGTTTATTTACTTTTAACTCTTAAAGGAAATGGGTAAGGGGTACAAGTACCTCTATACTCATTTCTCCTGGGAGGGGGGGTGGGCATCTGGGGGACCCCTTTTTAAAGGGGACTCCCAGATGCCACCATGAACCCCCCCCCCAGGAAATCGCGGCCTCCACCTCCACCGCCCATCGGAGGTGGAGAAGAGCCCCTTGTCCTTGGATTGGACAAGGGCTCGGAGGGGGAGGGGAAAGCTTGGCTGCCCCTCCCCTTCCGAGACCCCCCAATCCATGGACCATGCGGGCTGGTATAGTCAGGGTGCGGAGCCCCACGCGGCTGGTGCTCCGCATTCTGGCTATCCCAGCCTGCATGGGGGACAAGGGGTTAAAGAGGTCTGGGAGGGGGACCCCACGTCATTTTTTTTTATATTTCCCACACTTAGAACGAAGTAAGTAAAACTCTTCCCACTTGGGGGAATCTATGAAAATAATATACTATTGTTACCTGTGCAAAAAAAACTGACATTTTCCGCATTTAAAAGACATTTTTGCCCTTGAAACTTAAAAATCGATTTTCTCAAAAACTATAAGGTCTTTTTGAAAAAAAAATGTTTCCTCTTATTCCCACTGATCCCCTTAATATACCCTAGGAATTTGGTGTTCCTAAACTTTAAGCAGGCTTTGCAATTAACCGTTAAAGTCGGCGGGTTTTTAAATGTATACATTTGTACTTTGAAACTTTAACATCGATTTTCTCAAAAACTATAAGGTCTTTTTGAAAAAAATGTTTTCCTCTTATTCCTCCTGATCTCCTTAATATATTCTCCAAATTTGAGGCTCTTAGCATTTAAGGGGGCTTTGCTATTAACCCTTAAAGTCGGCGGCTACCTAATATTGATCCATGCGTCAACTTTTCCGCTTGGGAGCATGGCCATACGCATTAATTTCGTAATACCCACTGTAATGCGAAAATTACACGAAAATTACGCTTACGCGAAATTTCGCGAAATCCTTCTTCATTACGATTATGTACTTACGGCCATAATCGTAATTACACTAATTACGCGATATTTCGCGAAGTCGTAATTACGTCATTACGCTCATCTCTAGACACATAAATATTGTCACATAATATGCTAATTTTGTGGGCAAATCTGAAAGTAAATATACCTGTAAGTGAAGATGATTGCGATGACTGCTTTTCTTTTAGTGAGACTGCAAGCTGATAGAAGGATTTTCCCTTTAACTTTATCTATTCTACTTGACAAGGCTTTTAATACCTGTTGTTTCTTTTTACACATCTGCTGACCTGTCAGTAACTGCAGTTCCATGTTTTTGACAGGTGTAAGGGCTAGATCATGGATAAGTGCATTACACTGCGTTTTAACACAACATACATGACTTTCTGTTGTGGGTTGTATTGCAGGTGGTGCTGACACTTGCTATTCATTTGATGAATGGCAGTGTGTCCACTGTCCAGAAATATTTGTACAGCAGTTCAACAGAACAAACAGTAATACTGAAGATAGGTGTAAAAGCATTGACGAGCTAGAAAAGCATTGACAAGTTCTGTGTGCCCATTGTGTGTCCAGTACATTAAAACACAACACAGCACTAATCACTATTTACTAAACTAAATTAAACTTTACACGCCCAGGCAGCACATGTAAAGTTTATCTGGAAGTACGAAACTATGTAACATGAGAGCAGTAAAAAAGGGCGCTGGCAGCTAGTGGACGAAAAGGGCGCCACCATTCACTCCCATAATAATATTAAAGGACTTCCGAGGCCAAAACTAAGAAAATTACACTGCACCTTTTTCTTAGCCAGATCCACGGAGGACGCCCTGCGCGTCCTCCGCTCCGTTCTGCCGTCAGTGTCGGCCTATTCGTTCCCCCAGGGCAAGCCCCGACCCCACCGAACGGGTCGCATCGATGCCACCCCTAAGATGGCCGCCGCCTTGATCCGCGGCTGCGCAGTACGCTTTGCCGCGATTGCGACTGCGCAGCCTTTAGCCCGCCTCTCGCGCGTATGGGTCCCGGCATCCTCCTGAAGCGTGCGGCGGGAGGCGGGCTAAAGGCTGCGCAGTCACAATTGCGGCAAAGCGTACTGCGCAGCCGCGGATCAAGGCGGCGGCCATCTTAGGGGTGGCATCGATGCGACCCGTTCGGTGGGGTCGGGGCTTGCCCTGGGGGAACGAATAGGCCGACATTGACGGCAGAACGGAGCGGAGGACGCGCAGGGCGTCCTCCGTGGATTCGGCTAAGAAAAAGGTACAGTGTAATTTTCTTAGTTTTGGCCTCGGAAGTCCTTTAACGTTTATAACTGCACCCGGAGATTATTAGCATTTTCAAACTGCTCCCGTGACAAATCATGTTTACAAATATATTAAACTAATCTATGGTATTTAACTAAATCGTTATTTAAAATGTTATCACTTACTGTTTGTTAAACATTATTATCCACATAATAAAGGGATCAGTAAGTAAATCGTAATATATTTTTTACAGTCACTATTTGTAAAACGTTATTATTCACACAATTAAGTGATCACTAAGGGGGGGTCTA
Organism: Hyperolius riggenbachi; assembly: GCF_040937935.1. NCBI lineage: Eukaryota > Metazoa > Chordata > Amphibia > Anura > Hyperoliidae > Hyperolius > Hyperolius riggenbachi. The sequence continues at coordinate 287,708,304 of NC_090647.1, forward strand.
AGGTTTAGGCAATACTAGGGGGGATTTAGGGTTAGGCACCACCAGGGGATCTTAGGGTTAGGCACCACCAGGGG